>NC_135357.1:29473190-29773190 GCF_051622035.1 Arctopsyche grandis
AAACTTGAACAGAGAAATATATAAAATTTCAAAAATTACTTTGATGCAAATTTTTCAATATAGAAACAACCGGAGATACAATTGAGATATAGGCTGATGATGATATGTACTTTCTAGCTTAGTAATCAAATTAAAAGCATCTTCATAACAAATATGAACGTTCAAATTGATCACTTGAAATCAGAAAAATATTTTGTTACAGATTTGCAAAGTATACATATGTGATTGATCAAAATTTTCAACTGTAAGAGATATCATCATCATTTACAGACATCCGAAGCCTCCTCAACAGTCTTCGTCTCTTTTTTTGGCAATTCTCATCCATCTCACCTCACAAATTATTCGAATTTCATCAACCCATCTCCTTTGGAGCCTTCCCTACACCCATGTACATTCTTTCGGGCACTGTTTTTGTCTATTCTTCTAGCTAAGTGACCAGTTCATTGCCATTTCAATCTCATAACCCTTTCTATTATATCAACTGCCTGTCATACTTCTCACTCACATATTCTGTTTAATGGGTTTTTGAGCTCTTTTTCCTATTATGCTGTACATTAACATTAGAATAATATAATACTATGATTACTAACCAAATTAAATTAAATTGTGAAATAAAAAATGATCAGTAGATCAGTAGCTATTAAAATAGATACATATGTATTGTGAACATAATTTCGTAATAATAAAAAGCATTTAAAAATCAAAATTACATATTCTGTTTTTTTTTATCTCTCCTTGTTATGCCGAACTTCTTTGGGTGCCGCCTTAGACTTAAAGAATACTTGACATATTATATATACTAGGACTGTGGAGTAGCTTCAAAGTTTACTGACTCCGACTATGAATTTATCTTATGATTCCAACTCCGACTTCGAACTCCAACTCAAGCTTGAACGATTTTAGTATTATCGACTAGCCAACGTATTAAATTGTTAGTAGTAAAAATAAAAGCAATTTTCAAGATATAAAAAATTAAAGGAATTAAAAAAATCACTAAAAACTGACATTTAACCCAATTTATTGAATTATAGGTAATAAAATAGGTATAAATAAGAAGTAAGTATATTCATGGTGTATTTGTATGAATTTCAAAGAGAAAAATGACAATTTAATCAAAAAATTGGATTAGACGGAGGAAACAGTTTTGGCCACGACACATCAAAATACTTGCAATTCAACAATTTTATTTATAATGTTATAAAAATTCATTCATGATTTTTATAAAGAAACTAGTGCTGTGCCCGATGAAATATCATTGGGCACATTAAGTTATTAAATAAAAAAAAAATTAAAAGAAATGCGTCGGTCCTTTGTTCGATTTTTCAAATACGTTTTTAAATATATTTAATTTAATATTTATATTTAATTGTTTAATATGAAAAAAAATGATAAAAACTACCTATGTACCTACCTACATGTCAACGATATAAAACACCAATAGAAAAATTAATTAATTAAACAAATTTTCAATAGATGGCGCTAAATGCTCAGAGACTTATTGTCCTAAAGGAAACATTGGTAGCAAACAGTATATATATAAGTTTTTTTCGCTCTGTTATTATGTTCGTATTATATTCGTAATATTTGTTGGCAGTGTTTTTACATACATATGTCGAATCGAAACGACTATTATATAGTACAGCGAGCGTTATCTCAGACAGACAGACACACAGAATAGCGAAATTATATTTATTTTATTTTTTACATACATATATACAAATATACCAGGGAGGCTTAACAGGTAAACCCCAAATGCGCCTTCCTGATCCACATAATTATTACATAGATACATGTAAATCTAAACAATATCTGACATCTATGGTCAGATATTACAAAGATCGTATTAATACGATAAATAACTTTCATGTAACAATACGAATTTTATATTCGATAAACAACCACAGAGACATCTATGGTGAGCAATATGGCGAAACCTAAGATATAACAATAACTAAAGGTTCGCAACAGAAAATTGGGAAGGAAACGCCAATTTTACAGGAATCGTTTCAATGAAAACCAGAAAAATTGGCAAATTCCGATAAGAAACGATCGACCTTGACAAACCAAGGTCTGGCCAATAGCGAGACTTAGCGGGAATCGAACTCGTAACATCAAATACGAGATAATTCAACATTCACCACTAGACCACGCTACTGGTTAATATATGATACTGGTTATACATATATATGATTATTATTATATTTAAATTTAATAATGAATTTACTTCAATAAAATTGGAGACTTTAGTTGACGCATACCATAATACTATTAACTAAAGAAAATAATTAGAGTTGGTTGAGATTTTACGACTCTGACTCCGATTCCGCTTCTAATGCTCCGACTCTGACTTTACAGCCCTGGTATATATATATATATATTTGCCCTTCGCAAATATGAATGTCCTTCACGGATATATTAGATTATTTTAAAAATATAATATAAACACATTTCAAAATATAAATTCTCACGCTTACTACCGATAATACCCTTGGCCACTCCTACGTAATTGCTATCATTGTTTATGTACATACGTTGCATACACTAAACATTATAAAATTTCAAATCACACAGCTGCATTCGAAATAACTAGGTCGACCCTTGCATAATGCGAGCAAAAATAAATACAAAAATAAAAAAAAGGGATCAACTTCCGCAAAAACGCCGATCTCCGCATTCGAAATGGAACAGGATTTATGTGCATAATTTGCGAAACGATGAATAGAGTCAATTATATGCGCTCGCGGACGTTCAAGATGCACATTTGAATTTGTGCACTCGGGCGGATGCATCGAATGCGATTTAATCAATCGAATAAGCGCCGAGCTCGATCAATCCTCAACGGCGATCTCTGTAAGCGAGAATCTTGAGTGAAACATGTTCGAACGAAATTCTAATTTTAGAAAATCATTGGTGGATTGAAATGCAAAGATGCAATAAACTGACAACAGGTATGTAAATGTTGTACACTGATGCAATATCTTTACACGGATCATATAATAAAATGTTTTTATAAAAAAAGATTAACACTTGTGTTGCAACGCAACAAATGTTTTGAATACATTTAGAATTTAATCATACATACATATATGTATGTATACGAAATCATGGTGATAAAAAATATGCATGCAAATTTACATTGCACAAATCATTCGTGTTAAAAAAACCTACTACAAATTTGATCTATGTTTTAATATATATATATAATCGCTTCAACTATGTGAACAAATTTATAAATTAATTGATATCTTAAATCCGTATTTATGTTATCAATTAGCGTTTGTTTACATTATAAATGGTAAAAATATACTGCTTAAGATTGCCTCTATCTACAAATAACACAAAATAGTAATTCAATCATGTAAATATGTACATACATATATACATTTTAAAATGAATAAATCTATAAATAGTATTAATATATGTATCTGTATCGTAAACTAAAGTAATTTAAAATTCCATAGAACTATGAAATATATCGTTGCTATGACGATTCATTCCATTCAAATGTATATGAAAAAACATTATGTATGAATTGCAATTTAATATATGTAATAAATATATTATTAAAAAATATAGAGCTACTACAGACAGAAAATGAATTATAGTAAAATTAGAAATTGTACATAAACTTCTCAATGTTAGTGTGCACATCAATTACAGTGCATAGTTTAAAGTCAATACTATTAATTCATACATATTACTTTTGTATATCTATAAATCAGTCATTCAATTAGGTTTCTGAAAGGTTTACAGCAAGTTTATGTATATAAAAAGTAAAATATATCCATGTAATAAAGTCGATTTTATTAGTTGTGTACATAACCTCTATCGATTTGACAGTTGGGTGTGTGATGTGATTTTGTGAATGACAGTGCTGTCATGTGGTCTCACCTCGTTCTGTTGGGCGTCGCACAGCTCCTGGAGCTGCGTCAGCCGATTGAGGGTATCGTTTTGATCGTCAGAGTCGGTGCTCTGCCCCGATGGGGGCGCGGTCGAATCGTCCGCCAGTACTTCGCTGGCGAGACTTGTCAGCTGACCCTTCAGCGACGAGAGACTTTGGTTGAAGTTGAGCCACGAAGACATGTCTGGTGATGGTGGCTGAGTGATATCACCTGGTGCTGAAGCTGAAACGGCATCAGCTGAGCGGCAAAAGTTGACAGTGGCTGACAGCGGATGCCCTGTTGGCAAACAGTTACGATCTGTCAGCTGCTGAGCCATAGACTCACACTCTCCAATGTGTGTCATAGACAGCACCCATGCGCCTGTCAAATGTCATTTGTAATGTGCAAATAACTTTATTAGCTTTTTACAGCTTTATAAAATTATTAAAACATTTTTATACGCAATATATACTATTTTAGATAATTTTTGAGTAATTATTTTTTGCAAAATTTTTGTTTAATTTCAAACCCTTTATTTAATAATCAAAATTATCAAGAATTGTTGGCCACTGTGTAGTTATTGGTTGTTTAAGCTAAAAAATACTTAAATAATATGTATATATGCTCTCAGTGAACAGGAGCACTATCACAGATAAATGAGATTCTCAGTAATGTTTATATTTTCGGCATTAAAATCCTAGTGAACAATAATTGTAGCGTTTCCCCTTAATGCAATAATTAAATAATAAAACAAAGAAATACGAATCCAACAATAAATGGAAGATAATATTTATTTTGTCAATGGATAGATAAAATAATAAAAAAAATAGAACCAAATTTTACAAAAATATAGGAAGAGGAGTAGGAAAGATAGTTAATAGCTAATTTAAATAAGTTTCAAAACGATCGGAAGACTGTAGAAATTGATTATGAATCGTTAGCGAAGTGAAATATAGAAAAACCTTGTAATAAAAATGTATAAATTTATTCCTACATTTAATAAAATCTGAAAAATGTATATATGCTTAAATCTTGATCAATAATGGGAGACAAATTGTAGTAATAAGCCAATCTATAGTCCATTTTAAAAAATAAGCCCAAGTTGAAAAATTCATGATATGTAGTATCATTATGAACACATTAGTTTTTCATCACATATTTATAATTTTGAACTTGAAAATATTTACAAATTGCTTGATTACAGATTGTTCTCTCCTTTATATTATGGTAAATTTTTTTTAAATAATAATACATATATGTACATATGTAAAATTGAATTTGGAACTAGGATGGGGTATGATTTTATTTCTAAATCAATAACATTGTTGTAAAATCACTGCATTGTATAATTTTCTCATATTTATTTTACAGTAACAACATAGTATAATTATAACAATATTGGTGGTTACATATACGGTGAATACGTTTATTTTATATATTGAAATGAAATGGTCATGGTGTATTTGGAATAATTCTTATCAATTCGATGCTGAAAAACAAAATAAAATTGATCAATTTTTATGAAATGGTCATTTGTAAAAAAAAAAAAATATGGAAACGCCTGAACACCACTATAATATTTATTATATCTTTATTATATCCATAAAAAATTAAATTTTACAATTTAAAAATACACTTTATAATACACATCGCTAAAAATATGTTCGATAGTCTTTCTCACACTTTCATATTAACGAAATTAAAAAAAGAACAGCTTGTCTTCTTATGGACTTGCCCGTCCATAATCAACATGAAATATTTTTTTAGTATCATAAATGCACACTGATTTTGGTTATAATTTTATTTAAAACCATTTGATTTACGTATTTGTTAAAAGAATTATATAAAACAAAGGCAAAGATAGGGTATATAAATTCAAGATATGCCCCCATATAATAAAAGTAAACAGAAATAAAATAATTTTGTCATTTATGTATGTATATTGCCGATCAACTAACAATTTGACGTACAATTAATACAATATTCAACACTTTTGACGGACGGTCATTTTTAAATATTTTTTTTTATATAATATTCAATCATCATTTTTAAAACACAACGAGTATGTCTAACATCTTATTATGACTATGTATTCGTAAACTTTATAGTCAAAAGAAAACTCTTAGTGATTTCACAACTGATGGAATCATCGAACGCAAATGGGAAAATGCTTAGTTTTTAAGTTTTTATAAATAAATTTATAGGAAGTAGAATATCAATGTTTACCATTAATTATTAAAATTAAGCTTTTACAATGAACGGGAGTTATTTAAATAATACACGAGATAAATGCCTAAGGATTACACGTTTTCTTTACAACACATAATTTATAATTAAAAACATCATAGATTAAATAGCAAATATACCAATAATAATATAGACACACTAGATAAGGATAGATAAGGTTAGGTTATATTTTGACATCTTTATATAGTATGTATAATATATATAATATTTATTTTTAATACATTTATGTATTATCACACACATCTAATGGATTTCAATAAGATTTTTAAAAAGCTTTTCGTTGACTACACTGGACATTATTTTCAACCCAAGTTTTATTTATAGGTTCTTTAACAATTAAACTTGAATTTATACAAAAAAAAAATTATTGCTCTCTTGATCTTTTTCCTCTCTATCAATGTTTTAGTTTTAAATAGTTCTATATGTGATAGAAACTATTAATAGTAATTACAAGTATGTATGATTAACCAGTAAGGTAAGAATAGGTTAGTGTGTCAGCGGTGCCTTTTCATTCAATTCGATTCAAATTTAAATTTTTCTTTTGATGGGTCAAACATATTTGGAAATTGTGTAGGTATACAAGCAACCAATAAAATAATTAATCGGATGAAGAAATTTTGTATGGCACAATGGATTTTTGTTGTAAAGTACCTATTAAGAATATATTAGTTTCGCATGAAGTTGACATAATGGATAGTGAAGTATGTAGAATTGAATAACTAATCGTGATAAAGATTTAAGTGATAAATTGGTGTTAGTTTCCTCGAATACACAAATACATACATGTTTTTTCTATATATATTAAGTATTAACATTTAGTCTGTCAACTCAAATACAATAGATCTGAATGATTTTCATATACATTTCAGTAAATATCAAATTTAACGAGCTTTTGTCGTCAAAAGTACATACATATGTTGAATGTATTTTGTAAAAAACATTACAAAACATCAACGTTGTGGTTTGTTAGTATTGAATTACAAATTATTTATGTAGATAAAATTATTTCACAACGTCAATAAAACACCAATAGACATTAAAACATTGAGAATACTTTTATTTATAATAATGGCATTCTTCAAAATTATACATGTCGAAGATTTTTTTTTTTGTAAATGTTGAGCTCCACCTCTCTTATTAAGAATCGTATCATTCTTGTTACAAATGGTAACATTTTTCGACTTTAATAAACTGTATGTATATTCAAACATTGTATATATATATCACTAATCTATCATTCACACTGGCTAGTGAATATTTTGATAATTGTCACAATCAACACACAATAATATATTTGCATAAAGTCTGTTCTGGATTTCATCGCCGCACTTATACCGAGCCAATCGTTGAAAATACTCTCAGTTTTGGAAACCTTCCTTGTAGCGGTGACGGCCAATTGAAATACAGCTTCTTTGGATCCTTGTGGATTCCTGACCAAGAGGGAAAACTCTCCGTTGTGCTGCAGACCAGCCGGCTCTATCGTCAACTGAGCAATACTGCATCCCGGTGATGATGCATTCTGAAACCGAAACACAATTAATACAATAACAATTCACAAATTGATGAATGTAATGATTAGTAATGCTATGTACCGTTGCATTGTGTGCCACAATTTGACCGGAGTGTTCACCGAGACGGATCAGTCTCTCCGATGATATCCAAACGACTCTCGTTGGTGCAGGATTGGCACAGAACTCGGCAGAAAATGTGGCACTCTGACCTTCTGATACAAGAACTGTTCTGTTTGTTGGAAATACTGTAGGACCACCTATAGAACACAAACAAAAGTTTCATGTTATAATATGAACAATTTTCATACATGATTTATGTTGTTCTGATTTATGTTGCATGTTCTACACATATTTTTATATTAGATTCAAATACTTTTATAGTGAATATGTCATTTGTGATTGATCTGTGTGCATACACAATATATATCTCTCCGTCGAATGTATTTTCCATAAGAATATGAATATGGTGATTTGAATATGTACCCACATAAAACACACATTCTTGTTGATGTATGCATTAAGGTACGAAGTATGATAAAATAAAATATAATGAAAATTGTCGGCTAAAAATAAATGGATCTAAAGATTGTGTACATAAATGTTTTATAAAACTCAAAGGTATATAAAGTTTGAGGTTCTATTTTGCATTATAAATGAACACATTTGTGAAACAGTACATTGTACATTACACGTCGATGTTGAAATGCATAATCTATAGTACGATAAATAATGCTTAGATCGAACCAGAATAGAAAATCAACGGTCATGTTCGCGTTCATTATTCATTCAATAGCACTTTTCCAATTGACGTGCCGTTCTGTGATTTTTATTTCGGACACGCAAATAGAAAATCAATACTTAACGAAACCTTTCAGAGTGCGAGACTGTAAATTTATCAACTTGTGACAGTTTCAGCAGAAGGCTCGTAGCTGTAGCTGTTTTGTACGAAGTAACAAAATCGTTGTAATTCAAAATTATTCGTGCAATTAATGTAAACTTTAAAAATGATTAAGTAAGATAAAAGGTAAGGCGCCTTGAAAGCCAAATTAAATTCACATAAATTCAGCTTAACCGTATCTTGAAATTCATTCCCTCGAGCATTGTCTATCTTGATTAAGATATGTCTTTCACATTTATACAAATAAAATCCAAAAGAAATACTTTACTTACATTTCTTATGTATATTTCCTACATGAAGAAATTATCTTACTATCTTTCACGGATATATATACATATTAGAATCAAATTAAGGAACATTTGAAATTCTACTTTAGTATGACAGCTTGAATTGAAGCCCGTAGAGCATTGAAATCCAGATCGTATTTCAAACTAATATTATCTAAATATTGATAATAATTTGCTAACTGTCAACTGTCCACTGCTGGATGAAGGTATATCTAATACGCTTCACTTAGCAACACACACATTTTCCTTAATTCATCTACATACTTATCTCACTTGCGAGTTTCCATATATCCTTTTACACTATTTCGGGTACCTTTCAAACACTGCTTTTATCCACTTTTCATATATTCTTCTAACTACAGCACCGACCGATTTCTATTTTGATATTTTTATTTACTCAACCATGTAAGCTACGAGAGCTGCAAACACACAGAGAGCTATTCGGCACGTATAGGAGACGGTCGATCTGTATTTTTTAATAACCACAAGATCTCGCCAGCAGTTTATTTGGCCGGGACTTGAACCCACAACCTTTCTACTGGTATGCAATAGCTTTACCAGTGCACTATGCTCTGGCTGTATGTACAGATCTGTTACTAAGAGTTGGCGCGCTCTCGCGCGAAAGAGACAGGGCGTCTTTTTATTACATATTACATACCTCCTTTACGTTTCACTTACGATTACAATTCAGGAAAAAGTTTGCCTCTTATCCGATCGTTTTCATATTTTGCCATATTCCTCATTTTGGTCATCAATATAAGTAAATGGATCCTCCACCATTACGATGGTGCAAAAATATCGTGTAAGACGCGTTTGAAATTTGAATTTCTGAAAAGTGACTGACGTCTATCCAGTTCTTAGTTTTAAACATATATGGCAGTAGTAAAATAAAATTATTGGTATTTTTATTCAAAGAAATAATTTTATATACAAATTATAGAAGAGGTATGTAATATTTGGGTGCAAGCGAGATGGCATGTAGTCCGACCGCTGTACTCTGTGAGGTGGATTACATGCCATCTCGCTTGCACCCAAATATTACGCGCTACAACCATATACACAACGAAAGCATTTAAATTGCAACTACCGCTTGAGTTAGTACGTTTAGATAAAAAAAAAAATATTGAGATAGAAAACCAATCCTCATAAACGTGGTGAAATAAAAAATTTGCCAAGTAAATGAAAAATAGCACGGAAAAAAAATCCGTAAAAAAAAATATATTTTTGACTTTTAAAATTCGCTAGACAATTAATTAGAAGTATTTTAAAGCAATAAAATATAACAATTAATAGGAAAAATATCTGACTATTGATTCTAATACTCACTTTGAGCGTAACAATCCTAAATTTTCAGTTAAAGACCGCAAAAGCCAAAAAACTGTAAAAATCGCGGATTTTTTTAAACGCTCATATCTCGTAAACGATCACCCACCAACAAAAATCAATATCATATTCGAATTCAGTGGGCTAAACTTAGTAAAGATTGGCTAGTCTCCGCTCTGGTAACTCAAAAACGTGATTTTTTGTTAATGTTGAATGCAATGTGACAGCATGCTATACACCTATTCACCGACATAACACAAGCACATTTGTTCGCGCCAACGCTCAGTAACAGACGTGTATACATAGATAGGTATCATGCGTTTGAAATATATATCTTTTTAGTTGGCATTTAAGCAATACTCCTCTTCCACTTCTTCCCATCATTCAAAACATACATATTTAATAAAAAATATATTCAGCCACGATCCCAGTATATATACATATATTATTTCATATTATGATGAACATCTGTGACCCTGTTGTAAGAGCACTCAGTACACTCTCATGCATTATCTATTATACGTATCTTATACTGTATACTTTTATTATACTTTATCTATTTCATTTGGTAAATGGATTAAGCGAAAAAAAGAGCACTGTCGGGAAAATCCGACCTTATTGAACGAGCATTTTTCATATCTCGAAAGGATAAAACCGCAACGGAAATTATAAATAACGAGTTGACGTCCGTTGCGTTGCTCGGCTAAACGCGAGTTAGTATTCAACGCACGCCAGAGCCTTCAGATAACGTAAAAATTTCGGGTTCCCGTTACCCGGTATATACGGCCCAGTATAGTGTCGCAAGTGTCCCGAAGTGTCGCATAGTTACCCTAATAAATTACGCTTTTCGATCTAGATTAAAATGCAAAACGGCAAATAATTAAAATGAAAACGTCGCGTAGGGGATTATCGCGGCCGTACTGCGCAGCCACCGCTCAGATTATAATATTATGCTCGTGCGAAAGTACTCAGATCCAATTTTCAGATATAACATTCATATACCACATACCCTATGTATGTATGTATGTATGCATTGCAAATGGACAATGTACGAATAATGCTGCCGAGAAGTGGATTATATTGGATTTTGCATGCATTTATAGTCTACGTAGAGCTTTGAGCTTTCCCATCCCCTATATATGTATTCATTTTTGATTACAAGAACTTTTCTCAAATAAAAATGTACCTACATATGTGTATGTCTCAAGGACGCAGTTAAATGTTTGCTTTCTCCTTTGAGACATGGTAAACAGAGCTGTAACGAATATTGAAATTGTTCTATTCAATATGTACCGAACCGTATTATCCACTCGAGCAATACTGGATTATTTATTTTAATTTTATTTTTATTACATACACATGTATATTATATATGACATGACTGGAATTACCCCAAGGTGAAACAGATAGCTAGATTATTTTATTACAATTTTTCAAACGTAACAGTACATAGAATACAATATGGATACTTTTATGAGTATTTTTATCATGCCTTTTGAATCTTGGATAAGTCAATATGGAATTCGTTCAAAAGCTTATTCCACTTTCAAAAAAATTATAAAAATGTTTTGATTTGTTAATTGAGCTGTTTTACTAACAGCATCTTAAAATTTATTTAATACAGAGCGAATCAGGTAAAGCGAAGTTATAATTAAATGCACTACCATATTCAGAAGGTGTTCACTACCTACATAAATAGGTCACCTTATCTATGCTATCTACTCTAAGCGATGGAGTTTATAAGTGGCTTCGTTTGGATATTGTAATTTTTATGATTCATCGTGTGTACCTACATACATATATAAATATTTACAGAACTGGGTCGATTCTACTGTTGATCTTGGGGTTGCATTTCAGAGTGACCTAAAGTTCTCTGATCATAGCCAGCAGCGTGGCTCGGTCGTTAAGCTTCTGCTTAACACTGAGAGGCGCCGAGTTCGATCCCTTGAGCTGACCTCGATTGAAAAGAATTTTTCTGAGTATATCTGTAATGCTGCTGGTCAGACCAGGATTTGTGACTCCTGGTTGATCGTTTCCTATCAGAGTTTGCCAATTTTCTCTGATTTCATTGTTGAAACGATTCCCGATTAAAAATTGGCTAAAAATCCTTCCTACCCACTATGTCACCACTATTTGAGTATGATTAATGTAAATATTACAATAAAAATGTATGTACAATTCATAGATGTCTCGTTAATTGTCGAGTTTAAGTCAGTGTCTCGTAATTTAGCGACTTATGTATATAATAAAAAATGCTGTATTGTTTGTAATTTGGCCAGGAAGGCGCATTGGGGTTTACCTGTAATGCCTTCCTGGTATGAAATAAAATAAAAATAAAAAAAAAATAAAAATAAATATTGACTCTGTGTGTTGCTCTGCCTCAAGAATGCTTGGGTTTGTTTTTCGTAATTCTTGACACTTCCATAATCCCACTATTCTGAGGCTGCTGTACAATGCTCTAGTTAGGAGTATCTTGGAATACGCCTCTATGATCTGAAGTCCTTCAACCAAATCTCTATCTATCAAACTCTAACTTATCCAAAGACGCTTTCTTTGGCTGCTTTATAAGGAGCAATATGGGATATAACAATATTTATTTCCTTCACAATTCGTTCATGGGTATGGTCGGCTACACTTCTTTTGAATACAGGCGGAGTGTTGCCCTCATCAAGTTCTTGTTTTCCATATTTAGAGGTTTTATCTCCTGTCCGTCTATCCTGGCTGAGTTTGATATGGACCCGCCATCGTCTCCTTTTTATTACATACCTCCTTTTAGCTTCACTTACGATTACAATTCAGGAAAAAAATTGCCTCTGATCCGATTGTTTTCATATTTTGCCATATTGCTCATTTTGGTCATCAATATATGTAAGTAAATGGATCTTCCGCCATTACGATAGAGATAAAATGTCGTTTAAGATGCGTTTGAAGTTTGTAAATTTTAAATCTGGGTGACGTCTATGTAGACTTTAGTTTTATACATAGATGGCGGTAGTAAAATAAAATTAATATTATATACAAAACTAAAAAAGAGGGTTTGTTTTTAAAAAACTCTTTTTTTACACTCATCTGGCTAGAACTGTGGCATATAGCAATTCTCCCATTCCTCGTGGCTTCCGTTTCTTAAATTCACTGGATGGTGCCATTGACATTTGTCACATCTCTCGTCATTTTCTGCACCACTTCCTAGGTTATGGAGGTCGTGACCAATTATAACTGTTGAGTTAGTTTGATCAGTTAAGAATTTTTATGTCATGTTTATTTATTTTTCTTTTCTTCTATTCATGTATTTTTGCTTGTATTTCATGTACTTTTTTCCTTTCTTAATCTTTTAAGCACAATCATCGCTTTGGAGCAATCTGTTAGACGAGTGTGCTTGATTAATTGATGTATAATAAAATAAAAATAAAATATATAATTTTTTCACTATCCTTTTTTCTTCTGGCAAAAAAAATTTAAACGCCGAGGAAAGTACCAGCACTTCGTGTACGGAGAGCTTAGCGGTGCTCGGTAATGTGTTGAATGAATTGACGCATATGCGCGTCGTCGGCACTGGAACGATTACGTTGCGGATTCGCGCCAAATGTGTTTCTTTTGACAATTTGTCAAGTTTTGTCAGTGTCAAATTATTTTCTGCGATTGCGCGCGAATTTGACGAGGATTGTCAGTCGTCTACGACGGTGGCGAATCAATCAAACGCGACGCCGAACAAAACTTGATTTATGGAAGTGACAAATTTTCACATCTCTACCAACCCACCTCCCGCTTCAAAAGAGAGAACCCCGAAGAAAAAATGCTTTGAAAGCATACTCTCCCCCGTCGAAAAAAAAGAACCTCTAGCATAATGTACCAGAAATTATGGTCGCGAAACGTCGACAGCTGGCGAATTCGAAGGTTCAAAGGGAGAACATCTTGAACGAGCATAAACGATGAACCTATCACTAAAATTGACTGGTATCAGCGAAAATTTCTCGACGCATCAAAATCGAACTATTGGAGAAATCCATTTACCGAAATGTAATTTTATACTTAATTCATCCCGAGTAAAAAAAAAACCTAATGCGGTATTTTATATTAGAAACTAGCTGAACCCGGCATGCGTTGTAATGCCACAATAACGAATGCAATTCCCGTTCCCGTTATTACAGTAATGACAGTGTAACGTACGCCACCGATTAAGTGCAGTTGGATTAGGCCGAGCAGCATCCCAGAGACTGTGTGACCGTTATAATTGGTTTTGAGGATTATCTCCAGGCTAAGTGCAAGTAGGCTAAACAATGACCACCGAATTGGCGTAGTAACGGCACCCGGTCCTTTCTCAGAACAGACAGCGTGGGACTGAGCATAGCTGGTACGTGACTATAACAATAGGTAAACAAACCGGACGTCGAAGATGCAGGGAGCGACCTGTCCTTTATAAACGGGCGATATTGAGGCATTCTGGACGGAGCACTAGCTGTGCGTGTATCTCCTTAATCACCATTAAATGCTGTGATGCGACTTTGGTCTTTTACTTAGATCCTCCACCCATTATTTATTGTATAAATTCATATTGTTGTATAAAAATGTTTATTGATCGTATTATATACGATGCTTGGAATGTCTGACCATAGATGTCGTGTATGGTTTCGAATTATGTATTAAAATATATATAATTTCATGATGTGTATAGTACACTCGTCGCATTCCGATCTGTAATGACGAGTGTACTTGATTGTATTGATTGAATAGAATAATATAAAATAAAATATGTATACGAGTTGTTTGTTTGACCACTACTTTGTCCGAATTTGCCATACTATCTAATAACAATGTGACGTTGAGATTAGGTGATTGGTAGTCTTTGACAGAATTTGGACGGGTGAATGTTGATTTTAAATCAAAAATGTCATTCTGCCTGAAGAAAAAGTTCTTAGATCAATGCGTTTTGCCAGTGATGACGTATGGATGTGAAACTTGGACGTTGGCATAACGAGGAAAGACAGGAAGTGGAACACGTGGGTGAGAAGTATGACAAGGGTAGCTATCATAGTGGATAGAGTAAAGAGATTTAAATGGCAATGGGTGGGCCATGTGGCTAGAAGAATGGACGAAAGGTGGACAAAAGAAGTGCTAGAATGGTACCGGAGAGAATGCAAAAGGGTATAAAGAAGAACGCAGGGAAGATGGGTAGACGAAATTAGGAAAATGTGTGCGGCGAGATGGATGAGAGTTGCGCAAAACAGAGAGGAGTGGAAGCGTGTTGGAGCGTTCACCATCAGAATCAAAAGAAAAAACTCGTGACTACTAATTTCAAAACTCACTTTTGGTACAGCAATACTTTTTTAAACGCTCATATATCATGAACGAGAATAAAGCAATAAAAATCAATGTCATATTCGAATTCAGTGGGTCAAATTTTAGTGAAGATTGAATAGTCTTTTTTTGTTGCTCAATGTAATCAAAACAAAAAATATTGAATATGAAAAAATCAAAATAAAAATATCTTATCCTAGTCTAGGATTCCTAGATCCAAGACCGTACAATCTAGGATTGCTATTGTATTGAATGTATCGGCTCAATTTTGAATAGTATTTGAATAAAATGAAAAAACACGCATCAATACTCGAACTTTTTCAATAATCTGTATACTTTATTTAATTAAATATTTACCAGTTACGACAATGGTGGCTTCTTTGAGAACTTGAAGTTGTCCTTGAGTGGCTGCGGACATGCCTTCACATCTGTATTCTCCAGCCTCTTGGTACAGAAGACCGCTGATCGAGAGTGCACCGTGAGGAGCAGTAGAACCTGCTCCGTTCCAGACACCCTCGTCCGTTTTTCTACCCCAACATCCTATGCTGCCTGCAAACAAACTCAACCTTGTATAAAATATCGGTACAGAGGATTTGACATAATTCCGAAAACATACCTGCTGGACATTGAAGTTGTACCACTCCACCCAAGGCGACTTCTACACGACCCGACACAGGCTTTTCCCTGTCGTTTGGTTCTTCTGTAGCCTCCATAGGATTGTCTAGAATTGAAGCACCACTCTAAGTTGTAACGTCGAAAGAATATGTATTTTATAAACAGAGTGTGCCTTACGTCTGACGTTGAGAAAATATCCGATTGACGAGAAAACTCCAGTAGTGTAGTTCGCAGTGCACTTGTACCAGCCTGAGTGCTCTCTTTTCAGTGATGTAAAATTCAGAAAGCCACCCTTTGTTTGTATTACCTGGAATATTTAAAAAAAAAAGGTTTTATAACTATTCCAAATGTAAATTCATGTAAATATGTACAAGTACAAATTTATTTTAATTTTATATTATGCCATTATGCCATTACTCCTGAGCGATACCTATGGCAGTAAACTTATACATATTATACACTAGCTGTTTTACCCGGCTTCGCTCAGTATTTGCAATATAGACAGCGTAAACATGGCGAATCTGATAGTAAATATTCCTTTGTTTTTTTATTAAATTTATTTGAATCGAAAAAAAATAATATTCAACCAATCGAATCGTCGTCATAGAAACTTTGACTTGTTTTCGATGTTCCCAACAAACCTTACATACAAAGTCTCTTTAGAAATTATATATTTATATAAAATTATATACATTTGAAAAATCATTTTATTAGATTTCAAGTGTGTTTACTGCATTGAAACGAATGTTTGTTTGTTTGACCATTATAAGAACAAATATTGTATATTTCTCATAGTACCTTTTTTAAAAGCTTTTATTTCAACTTCTATCAACCCGGAATGTTTTAGACGGCTAAGTTGATGTAGTATTCTTTGGAAGGGAAAAAAATATGCCCTTTGTACAAAAGAAAATGACCAATTGTTGCAAATGTTATAGTTGAAATGTATCTTGCAGTTGTAATACATATATAATATGTTGACTAGTTGGAATATATTCCGTCTAACCTACGGAAGTTGATTCATATGCTGAATTACATTCCAACTGGTCAAAATATATTACAACTGAATATACAGTTGAATTATAAATTGGTACCAGGTTAGATAGAAAGGTTAGGTTTTAGTGAAAACGTCACTCGACTAGTAAATTTAATTTTTAGAGTCACATTTTTGTTTTGAACACATTCTTAGACTTATCACAATATGGTACCTTTATTTGTATGTATAACCTAGCAAATGTTAACGCATTATTTAATTCTAAACCATTCGTAATAACTTCAGAGCTGTCAAAATTCAACTGTTATATTACAACTGGTGCACAAAAGTGTATTTGGGCTTGTAGAGATATAATTTATTAGTTGAATTGTATTCGAATATGAATGACCTAAAACGCCAGTTGGAATATAATTCATTTCGATTGTAACATATAGATGTATTGAAAAATTATTAAAAAATACTTTAATATTTAATATTTGTTTTAAAATTTAATTATTATAATTTAATTAAACGAAAATGACTTGTGAAAATGTCAACGGGTGCCTGTACGCACAGTGAAAAAATAATTAAAACAATATTCTTTTGTTTTTACTACAGGCGATCGTTGAAGTTCGTAAAAGTCACGTATGTATTGTATTTTACTTATTATTTAATTAAATATCATAATATATTGCATAGTTCACTGTAATAATCATATACATCGTTGTTAGTAGTAACTAAAAAAACATTTAAAACATCTGATATCCCAATTTAAATTGTATAGCTTTCCCTTGTACGTATTCCGCTACGATTTGTGTACACATTCAAATTTCGAAACCACCATTTTATACAAGGGCGCCCGCGAAAGTTATTAATGTGATTTGAAATGTGAACTCTCACAGGCAGACACAACAGACATAACAGACACGCAGACACACATCTGACGAGATTAATAGCACACATCCGTACAGAGACGGAACGACACATCGCGTGACTCGGCATTTATACGCGATTAATCGAGTTGTGCCGCTAAGATGGCTGCCGCTTGAATAGATCAACGGTTTGTTTGTTTCGGGCGCGATGAGTGATTCTCAACGAACCCGTTCAACTTTGTATATTATACATTGGGTGAAACGAACCGGGGTTAACTGGAACCGGAACAGCAAACGGCATGTGTGTGTGAAATTTCGATTTTCCCGAATGAATGTGTTCGAGAAAATTTGCATGTGTATGTTGTGTATGTGCGCGTATTCTGGTCGAGAACGGCTGCAGCGATAATTCAGAGCAACTTTCAGACCCAAAACACACCACTAAAGTAAAAGAAGGGATGTTCATAGTATCTCCATAGCCTCGACCGTTCCCTTGCTTAGGGACGAAAGAGAGAAAGAAGGGTGAAGGGATGAACTTTCCCTAAAATATTTGGGTTCTCTCTTCAAAAACCTACTAGTATGTATAATAGCACTTGTGATATTTTATTTTCGGGCGAATGTCTAAACCGGTCCGAAATTATTTTGATTGGATTATATAGCCGCAATGTGCACGTAAGCGTATTGCTTTTGTCTGTTGCGTTTTTTTATTTAAAAAAAAGTGGACAAACCCTTTTATTTTTTATGTTAAATTCAACTACTGAAACAATTTTATTGAATTTAAATAATATAATTGAATTATTACTAATTAAAATATTCATTTCTTAATATTTGTCCTTAAGACAGGAATTCAATTAAATTTAAACAGTATTTTGAATATAAAAGTGAGTTTACAAATTTAATTAGCAACTCTAATTCTAAATAACTATGTAATTGTAATATGTACATACATTGCCAATTTATTCACATACTAACATAATATATACATTGCCAGCAAAATAGCTCAGTGGTTAGCGAATAATTCCATTAACTGAAGGGTCAGGGGATCGAGGCCTGATACTGAATTCGTTTCCTGTCGGAGTCTTCCAATTTATATAATTTCATTGTTTAAACGTTCCTTACCAAATTGGCCATTTGGTAAGAAACCATTTGTCATTTGTCAAACTCATTTGTCACCACTATTATAATTTAGTTTAAATTTTTATAATAATATTATAAATTTGTATATAATATAGTATGTTCAAAATTGATCATAGGTAATCACATTGGGGTAATCCCGTAATGACACCATGGTAAAAATAAATTTAATTAAATTTCATGATTAATGATAATGTAACGGGAATTAAAATCGTATCACTTTCAGTTTTTCAAAAATTTAAAATATATGAAATAATTGATTTAAATTATTTATCATGTTTTACAAATAAAATTTATATTTTAAAATTAAGACAAGTCTAACTAAAATTATATTACAGTATTAATTTTGCTATATTTTATATTAATTAAAATACAAAGGAAATTGACATTGTAGATTCTTAATATTTGAATTAAAAAATTAAAAAATTGTAAATCAAGAAGTTTTATACTTTTTACATTAGTATTAATATTCACCTATCTAAAAAGTATGTTCCGTGGAAAATTTCGATTTTTCCGTATCAAAAGATTGAAAACTGAAATTATTATTAAATTAAACCGTTTTCAAGAGACTCTTCTTATAATTCAACAGCTAGAAGTTCAGACCAATGACATTAAATACAGAAAAAATAAAATTTTCCACGAACATTGCATTGTATTAAACTCAATTCCATCACAATTTGAATAATTTTTTTCAAATCCAATTCAATCTCGAGAATTTACTTAGGTACTTGTATGAAATGCCGTCTAGACCATTGCTACTCCAACTACGGTCCGCGGCCCATTACTGGTCCGCGGAGAAAGACGTAATTAAAAAAATAAAACAATAGCTTATATCAGAACTATTTCAAAATTAAGACTGGATAGCCAAGCTAACTTATTTGACAGATATTTTTTGCATTTTGAATGACCTTAACTTATCCATGCAAGGAAGAATGTCATCTTGTTTTACAATGTCAGACAATATAGATGGGTTGAAACGAAAATTAAAAACATGGAAGATTCGTGTTTCAAAAGATTGCTATGACATGTTTCACAATTTGGCTGATATTATTTACGAAGGAGGAGAGGAGCTTAATATGACGTCTTAATATGACGCGATATAATCAGTTGTCATTTGACAAATATATCAGAGCGATTCGATTTCTATTTTCCACCAGATGACGATCCACGAAAGGGAAAAGGATGGATACGAAATCCATTTTTGCCATGGAATTATGATATATCACCTAATTGATCTGACTGCAAATCAAGAATTAAAAAATATGTTTTGAAACCACAACTTCACTTGCAGGCTTTTGGATCAAATTAAAAGTAGAATTCCCATATATTTATGAACTTGCAGTGAAAACTCTTTTACCATTTGCATCAACTTACCTTTGCGAGACTGGTTTCTCAACAATGAGTATAATTAAAACAAAACATGGTAATAGTGTGGATATTTATGATCCATTGCGTGTGGCATTGTCTTCGATTAAATCACGACTGGATAAGTTATCTAATAACAAACAAGCTCATATGTACATATGTCTCATTAGTTTTTTTTATTTTCATTTTTTATCTTTGTCAAAGTATATATGTATGTACATATTGTACTTCTTTGAATTCAATAAAATAAATTTTACTACTTAGATTTTATTTTATTTTTATTTGTTTACAAATTTTTAACCATATACATATATAAGCCTTTTATTTTAAAATATGATGCCGGTCCGTGAGAATTACTGAAAAATATATACTAGTCCGCCAGCTGAAAAAGTTTGAGTAGCATTGGTCTAGACGCGCCTGGTAGCGAATAAAAATTACATCTACATATTTCTCAAACGAAATACATTTATATAAAAATCAAATCCAGACTCGTATCCTCTATGGGAAAATGTTTTACAGTGAATAACGTCGCACAACTTTACACATTCAACCATAATCCGCAACTCAGACACACACAAAACCGAAGCACGAAGGGGTTGAAGCCGTCGGACAGTAGAGGAGGATGGGGTGGACGAGGGGATGGTCAACCCGTAAAATGCACGGATGCCTTTTTAATTAAACAGGGACGGCCTATTTGTCTTCTGCACAAGGCGGCAAAACACCAGGCCACAACCGACCCCCGGCCACAAATCAAATGACACCCGTATACACAAAGGCCTGGGCGAAAGTGATGCCACTTCTTGCGAACTTCGCAGACGCGAATTTGATAGCTTCTTTGCGAACGCGATCTTATATAGATTTGCGAAGGGGTTAAACCGCAGCGAAGTCGTCTCATTAATAAGACATTTGCATGTCGCGATTTCAAGACTTTGATAGTGCAAACTGGCACATTTGCGCCCGTTATCATCATCATCAGCTACTCGAACGTTTGAAGAAGTGGTGTCCATGTGTTTCGCATTTATTTATAGATATATGTAATACATACATATATATATATACATATATCACAGGAACGATTCAACGACTGCTAACTTGGAAATGAACACTTGAGTTGAAAAGTTTATTAGTTTATTAGAAACTATTTTTGATGATAATGCTACTTGCATGAGCTTTCACTTCATCACTTTCCTAAGAATTTATATCTGAAAATCTGCTTGGATCATTTCCCATAACTTTTGCATAGTTTGAGGTCGAAGAACTATACCCTTCAAATTGCTCAATAAGAAATTTCGTGATGGATAAATCAGACGAACATGGAGGCAAGCTACATCTCTCAAATATATTTTTCTAAAATTTATTCTACATATAGAATCTTGTACAATGTGCATCCTTCCAGTCGTAACTCATCTTTTTGGAATCGGAATTCGAAAGAAATCGCACGCTAATAAATCAGACGAGAATTGAGATAAGGCAATATCTCTGAAATGAAGTTTGATATTTAGCAGGAACTTTTCGTATACTTGATGAAATTTTGTGGAATGTGTGGGTACCCAGCTGTACTAATATATTTACATCCTGTTGAAATCAGACAATTTCAGATAATCGAAAAAAATAGTCAACACACAATGTCTGAAAACATGCTGAGGTTTGCCTGATGTCTAGCATAGCTCATGCAAATTATATAATCTTCAAATGAGATAAATAAAAAATAAGCTTTTACCACTGAATTAGTTTTTTACTTGTGAGTTGTAAAGGGGTGGTAGATTTGAATAGATATCTGTCATCATCTGTCTTAAATCTGATTAAATTCCTTTAGCTCTATGTTTGAGACATTAGCTTTCTTCAATGTTAGCCAACCGCCGTTTGTCGGTAAAATATCAAAGCGATCTAAATAGTGGAAGTGGTTCAACATCAGATCATAAATCTTTGACGGGCAAGAATGTCATTGAACAAACAAAATGAAGCTAATAAAAAGCTTGTAGTTTTTTTTATGGCATATAGCCTATATGTATATAAGTGGTTAGTGTACATATAATTCACCTGAATTCACCGATGTTGCTGGCTAGATCTTGGAAATATGCGACTCCAGATCAGAGCTGGCCAATTTATCTGATTTCATGTCTTTTGAAATCAGATAAATTGCAATGAAATCTGATAAATAGCAATAAAAAATCACAATCAATAGAAAAAACATGTGACTATTGATTCCAATACTCGATTTTGGAACAGCAATACTAGATGATTTTGAATTAGTGACTGCAAAAGCCAAAAATATGCAAAAATTTCATATCGCTTAATCGAGAGTAAGAAAACAAAATTCATTGTCATGTTCGAATTAAGTGGGTCAAACTTAGTAAAGATTGATTAGCCTCCGCTCCGGTAAGAAGAAAACGTAATTTTTTGTTGCTCATAAGTAGTCACCGGAGCCTGAGGGGGCTGTATTTGTATTGTTCAAAGGTTGTAAATGCATTGTTAAAGGTTTGCCGAACAATGGATAGCACTGTGACTATCCTACCTCTACTCATAAGCTGCCTTCCTAAATACCCTGTAAAAATATATGTATGTATTTTGACACCTTTATAAACATATGTATGAGCCGTTATATTTGATAGTCCAATTTTCAGTTCCAAAAACACTATTTCTGTTTGACTTAATTCACAAATTGTTATTACTTATTTTAATTCGATATGTACAGAATCTCGGAAAAGAAGAATAAACGTATTACAAGCCATCAGTATTTTTACATACCTCCTTTACGTTTCACTTACGATTACAATTTTTTGCAAATTTTGGAAAAAAATTGCCTCTAATCCGATCATTTTCATACTTTGCCATATTGCTCATTTTGGTCATCAATATAAGTAAATGGATCCTCCAACATTACAATGGTGTAAAAATATGTTATTAGATTTAAACATAGATGGCGGTAGTAAAATTAAATTATTGGTATTTTTATTCAAAATAATAATTTTATATATGTACAAATTATAGTTATACGCAGTGGCGGCTCATGGATAAGATATCTGAGGGTGCTGTGGTTGATTAAAAATAAAAAAATGTTTATTTGGATTATATTTTACTATTAACAACAAAATTAAACATTATATGTATTTTATTTCATTAAAAAATTGATTCTTCTGTCTTTTTTCCTTGAAAAAAGGTCTATCACTTTTTCGTTAAATTTTTCACTGTTCATAATCATTTTTTTTTTCAATTGACAGCATAGACAAATCCGTCAATCTTTCTTGAACCATTGTGTTTCTTATACATATATGTATGTCTTTATTCTATTTATTGATGAAAAACACCTGGCTTAGAGGTAGTTTTTAACTTTTTAAGTTTTCTTTAATTGAAAATCCATCGATATTACTAGATTGCAGCTTCTCTTGATTTTGATACCATCTTAAATAGTGACGTGTAGAAGGAAGTGTAGAAACGTGGAAAGTGTAAGAGGTGTTGAAGGAAAGACAAAAGGTGCAGAAGAAATGAGGAAAATTGAGGAGCGTGTCGAGCGCGTGGCGCGCACACGAACGCAAAAAGAAATGGGTACTGTTGAGAGTGCAGTACGGACCAAGCTTCTAGCTGCCCCCGCGCCCCTCCTTCGCCCACTCGGCATATTCCATCGAAAACCGTACTGCACAAAATCATAAATGATGCCTCACTTTCTGATATTAGTACCGCGATGTATGATCATTATTGGATGTATCGGTGTACGGGCGAGCTTAATACACGCTAAAAAATATTGATATTTTTATATAATATACATACATTTATGTACATATATAATAATATTAAATTTTTCTCAATTTCCTTGGGGGTGCAGCAGTACCGCAGTGCATATGGACGAGCAGCCATTGGTTATACGCAAATCATTATATTTAATGTTTTGCAAAATATTTCTCGAAATGAAGAAAAATGGGCTCGTATATGTAAAAATAAAAATAAAAACATCTAGTGAATATTTAATATTTAATTAAAGTATCTATTTTCAAATAACATACATCTAATCGTCTATTTCCGCCCCTATCTGTAGTAACGATGGCTATATCGATATAAAAATGCCATCCATTATGATACTAGTGTACCCATTTTTCATCACAGAACCATAGCTAGTGTCTATGCGGAATTTGTTCCCGACAGTCAAAGGGTATATTAAAAATAGGGGTGTCGATCAATAACGATCGACTTTATGGATACGCGTTCAGTACAGCGATCGCTTCGCAATAAACACACGGTCGAATACGTACGTAGTATGCAAACAATGCTCGGTTTGTTTTTAGAGCCCTTCCCAGCGTCTCTCTCTCTCTCGGTCCCCATCTCTACCGCTAAGTGTTTGAGTGTTTCCCAGTTGGACGGAGAGTACAAAAGGCGACGAACAATAGGCGGCAAAAGCCTAGAAATATGGTCGCGAGTCGCTAGATAAGTTGTCGCCCTTAGGCGCAGTTCCAGTTCCAGATTTCAGCTCCAGCCTCGCTCTCGTCTGAGCTGAGAGTAGCTCCAATTTCGCCATTTCGTATCGTTTGACGCACGTATGTATGTATAATATGATGCGACTGGTGTCTTGTGTATGATATGCGAAACTAAACCAACAACATAGCCTTGGAAGTGTATTACAGGTTATTCTAAATAGCAAAAGTTGTCTAACTCTGCTGTGGAAAATTGTGAAATGAATTGATAAAATTTAGAGCATTAACATTCATGTTATGTTTTGACGTTATAGGTTTTTGAGCTCTTTTTCCTATTATGCTGTACATTAACATTAGAATAATATAATACTATGATTACTAACCAAATTAAATTAAATTGTAAAATAGAAAATGATCAGTAGATCAGTAGCTATTAAACTAGATATAATATGTATAATATGTATTGTGAATATAATTTCGAAATAATAAAAAGCATTTAAAAATAAAAATGTTTTGACGTGTTTTCAGCCAGTATTTGGAGGTAAACGGACTATTAGTCAAATGTGAACCGGTTACAGGACAACTGGTCGCTCTAGATTCAACCAATTTTTAATTTTTGGGTGTGACCAGTTTTCTCGTGACCAGTTTTAGTGTGACGGGTGATCACGTGTAACCGATCTAGATCGACCGGTTGTCCTGTGACCGGTTCACATTTGACTAGTAATCACTGAACCGTATTTGGAATGTTCCATTATTCATGTTTGATCATATTCAAGTCAGTATATTTATTTATTGGAAATTGCTAATGAATCATTTAACAATTAACAAATTTAAACTTAAACTAATAACTATAATACAACATAGTCAACAAAATTAACAAAACTATAATTAGTAATCCTAAAATAATCTAATATATAATTTCGAAAGAGACTTTGTAACTGTGTTGGGTGGGAAACGAAAACAAGTCAAAGTTTCCATGACGAGAAATAAATTCGCCGGATTCTGGTATACATATAATTTCAAAAGAGACTTAAGTACATATTTGTTTGTTCGTGACAGTCAATTTAATAAAAAAAACAAATGAATATTCAAATAAATTTAATAAAATGTTTACTATAAGATTAGTCATGTTTAAGCAGTTTATATTACAAATACCGAGCGAAGCTGGGTAAAACCACTAGTATAATATTCCAAACATTGCATTTTATTAAACTTACATGTATAATTATGTACATCATCTTCCACAGAGGTATTCATTAACACCCCTCAAGAAAGCACCACTATTACTAACACCTCTAAGGGCGAAATCAGACAGCGGTGAATATGGCACGTGGTTTTTTTTAAATAATTTTAAACATATAGAAAAAATGTGACATTCTTGGCACGCGTGCATGGGATAGTCCTTTCAAAACGACACATTCAACCTATGTCGTTGAAATTGTATGGTAGTATTTATCCTTGCTTGATCTATACCAAAACGACCCTTGGACCATTTTCGGTAAAATTTTATCCTTGCTTGACAGTGATCGATAACGAATATGGGCTACACCGTTATATGTATGTAGTTTACTACGATCAACGATAAATACACCGTGAGCACTTTAATTTATTTAAATATTTATGTACAGATAATCTTTACTTAATATTATGTATTATGAGCATTTATAAGAGTTGTACATAGGTTTTTGAGCTATTTTTTCCATTATACTGTACATTAAAATAAGATAATGCTATAATTACTAACAATAAAATAAAATTGTAAATTAGAAAATGATCAGTAGATCAGCGGTTATAAAAATTATGAGGATGAATTGATTTAGTAATAATAAAAAGCATTTTAAAATTAAATAGAAAAATGTATCATGAGGACCAAAATTCTCCCTATGACTAATTGGAAAAAATAATGCATGTGCCAAGGATATGTTAAGGTTGATAGTGGAGGAAGAGAACGTCGTTTGTTATATAATAGTCTACAGATATTATTCAATTGGCAACCCTATTGGCAACTTGCCTCAACCCATAAGGATATTGCCCCGGTCAAAATCAGAATTATTTGTACTTGGTTTGATTTAATTTAGATTTTTCTTAGTTTCATTGTTACTCAAATATCCTTTATTTGTTATAAATTAAATGAGAAACATGATTTCTATTGTAAAACTATAAATACTATGTAAAAAGTATTAAAAAATATTTTTTACATTTTGTACATAAATATCACAACTGTGAAGTCGGATTTACCGACTCCGACTCCAAACTTCGACTCCAACTTGAATGATTTTGGTGAGACAGAATTTTCTTGCCAACGTATAAATTTATTATTAATAAAAATAATAACGATTTTCCAAATATAGAATTTAAAATTTTTTTTAAATTTAATTCAATTTATTGAATTATTGGTAATGAAATAGGTATAAATGAAAAATCAAGCAATTCCATAGTATATGTATATGAATATCATACACAAACAAATCAATTTAATAAAAAAAATGTTGCAAAGGAAACATCGTATTTGGCCAGAACACATCAAAATATGTGCAATTCAACGATTTTGTTTGTAATGTAATTAAAATTCATGATTTTTATATAGAAATGATCAAATTTCAATTTATCAATCGATTTATTTTAATTAAATTAGAGACTATAGTTGGCGCATACCGTAATACTATAAATTAAAAATAATAATAAAAAAATGTTTTTTAAAAACTAGCCTCTTTTATATTTTGTTTATAAAATTAAGACAATATATAAAAAAAAAACCTAATTGAGAAATCATCAATTCTCTCCGTAAACTTTGATCATGCCATAGCGAGAGGGAGGCTAAAAGGAAAAAAAAGATCAGAACAGTGTGGACAAATGCGACAGTGTGGACGATAGACGTCACCGTGAACGAAGATGCAATATTTTAATATTTTCAAACGTGTCAATTACGATTTTTTTTCACCATCATAATGGTGGACGTCATTTACACTTATATTGATGACCGAACCGAGCAAAATGGCAAAGTCTGAAAACGATCGAATAAGAACCCAAACTTCTAAGAAGAGGTTAGTAAAAAGGAGTCGGAGTCGGTTGATGTTTTACGACTCCGACTCCACTTGAAAGCTCCGACTCCCCATCCCTGATAAATACTAAAATTGGTAAAGGATACATTTATATAAAGCACCAAACATAAATCTTCTGAAAATACAAAATTCAAGTGCGTATCCAGGACTTTCATCACTCAAATTAATTATACATTCCATACGTTAAAACACTTTTAAGTATCTTAAAATTTGCCAGCGAGTAAAACGTTCCAGCTATTTCGCAAATTACACTACTCACATTTGACATTCGATGTAAAATACGACTTTGAAACTGGCAAATTTATTCACTAAATACATATGTACATACATTTCCAAATTCAGTATACATATTTTCATTTCGTTTACATAAGATAACATTTCGAAAAATTCTCCA
The DNA here is from genome assembly GCF_051622035.1 of Arctopsyche grandis. Taxonomy (NCBI): domain Eukaryota; kingdom Metazoa; phylum Arthropoda; class Insecta; order Trichoptera; family Hydropsychidae; genus Arctopsyche; species Arctopsyche grandis. The sequence goes on from NC_135357.1 coordinate 29,501,448, forward strand.
GAATGTTCTCTGTCTATGTATGTACATTCCTAATATTGCTAGATACTACGTTCCGGTATATATTATACACATATCTCAAAATACACGTTTAATAAGTGCTCGTATCTTTCGTGGCGTTATAAAGAACTCGTGTACGTTTCACATTTTTCCTTTGGCTCATTATGAGGAAACGGTTCATTCGCATGATTACACAATGGGTTTCGGTTCCCTTTGTTCCAATACATATATATGTATATACATATATATATATATATATATACCATCACGTATACCCACACACGTCATATTACAAACGATCGTATCCCTCCACGGCAAGTTTGATGGTTCCGCAGATTCCAGTGACCCCTTGATCTTCAGTCTCTCGCCACCTCGGCACCCCCAAACCATCCCAGATTTCGCCCGCCAGATGTGAAGGCTCTCCTTTGAAGGAGAAGAGTGCTCGATAAGAGGATTATTCCCCGTCATCAATTACCATTACTCGAGGAATTTGTTAATTCGATGGCATCTGATGAGATTCAATAAATCTCGTCTGACACACGAGGCGTTTCGCCATTAATTATGGCCACCTTGCCGCCACCGTAATTCGCACGCGCTATTCTTCATTCCGCATTCATAAGACACTTTCGAGCCGGGCTGCAAATTAATGGCCGATGATGATGGAGATATGACTCGGCCGAGTGTCGTGATCACAACCGCCGTACTTCCCCGCGGCCATTTTGTGAGCGCGCGATTCCTTCAAAATGGCCAATTAATGAAGAGTAATCGCGATTCGATTACGTAGTGTGAATATCAAATTTATTTTGATTAGTTTCGGGCTATTATCATCACAAAATCTGTCAGGGAACGACTGAAAAGTTTCGGTGGAAGTCGTAAAACTTCGCTATTCAGGTTGGGCGATAAGCTACATATGTATGTACTTGCTACGAAATTTTTCGTAACAAGCGATAAGCAAATTATCTGAATTTGTTTCTGATTAGCTTTGGTCGAGCGAAATCTTTTTCACAAATCAATCTAGTTGTGTTAAAACTAACCACCGAGAAGTTGACGAGATGACCTCGATTTGAAATAATTTATTCCGAGTAATATCTGTAGTGTTGCTGATCAGACGTATATATTTGTGACGGTTACCTGACAACTCATTCACAGATTTTCCTTAAACCGATGATGCGCTCCAGGCATTACGTATACGGCCATCTCTTTCTCACCCCGTCTGTTCACCATGATCTTGTTTACTATGCCATTACGTATGCAGCCATCTCTTTCACAGACCGTCTGTTATTGGTGAAAAAATGGTCTGTGAAAGAGATGGCTGCATACGTAATGGCAGAGTAAACGAGATCATGGTGAACAGACGGGGTGAGAAAGAGATGGCCGTATACGTAATGCCTGGAGCGCATTATCGGTTTACGGAATATCTGTGAACGAGTTGTCGTGTCACCATTTGTAACTGCAAGTAGATTTTTTCCTACCAGAGTTTGCAAATTTATCTGATTTCATTATCGAAACGGTTCCTAATCAAATTCTACACACTATGTCATCACTATTTGAATATGACTTGTACAATGGTAGAATCTGGTAGTCATGAGTAGAGGTAGGATAGCCAAGGGGCCGCTCATTGTTCCATTGTTGTAAATCCTTTGTAAAAAAGGTTCGGCAAACCTTTAACAATGCATTTACAACGTTTGAACAATACGCGGCACCTTCTGGGTCCGGGCATTAGTCATGAGTCATGGACAGTACAGTAATGCAGGAGTAATGGACGGTACAGTAAATAATACTCGTTCAGCAATTTTAATTGTTTTTTGAACACCGTTAGTCCTATCGAACTGAAACTTAAATTTTGACTCTGGTGACTGAAAATTTTATCGAAATGATGTTAATTATTTTCAAATTTTTAAATTGACCTGAAATGGTACCTTCCCTTGTAGGTGTCCTCTTTTTTTAAGTTTTTGAATTCAATTATCTCCCAAACCGCTAACTGAATCGGAATGTAATAGAAATAATAATCTTTATAACCTTATATTTTTTAAATATTTTTATCTGAACCGAAAGTAGTACTTTTACTCTAGAGAATCGAGGTTTTTTATGTTTTTCTCAGAAACCTTTTGGTTTATTGAACTGAGATTTCATATCTAAAAGTTTAAGCGTAATAACAAGTATATATGTATAAAATTTGGTTAGCATCCCTCAACCGGAAGTGGCAGTTTATAAAGTATAAATAAACCTAGCAGTCAGCAGTATAACTCGGTGGTTGTGTTAATGCTTACTACCGAAAGTTTCTGGGTTCGAGCTCTGGTATGACATCGATTAAAAATAATCTATTCCGAGTATTATCTGTAATGCTGCTGGTTAGATGTGGATATTTGTGACTCCAAGTCGATTGTTTCCTATCAAAGTTTGCAAATTTATGTGATTTCATTGTTGAAATGGTTCCTTCATCAAATTGGCAAAACTATCCTACTCACTATGTCACCACTGTTTGAATATGATTTAAAACAATTATATACATACATATAAAATTATACAATTATATACCTACATACAATTATAACAAGATTAGTGTGACGCTTTGGGGCAACCTCTCAGGTCACACTGGTCACTTTATTGTTATTATTTTTATAAAATAATAAATAAAATATGTACGTACAAGTTTAAAACTATAGATGACACTCATGAGCAACCCGTATATACAATTTTTGGAAAAATATACAAATTGGTTCCATCAGCAACTTTTCCAAAGTATTAATAAATCTAGCAAACAGCAGTATAAATCGGTGTTTGTGTTAATGCTAACCACGGAAAGGTCCCAGACTCAAGCCTTAGTTTGACATTGATTGAAAAGAATTTATTTCTCAAAGTTACTTAAATTCGATCGTTTCCTACCAGAACTCGCCAAGAAAAGGCTTTTCACCAAATTGACAACCTACTATTTATCACCACTATTCGAATTTAATTTAAAAATTTACGCGGACGATTATTTTATTTATAGATATTTTGCACATGTTAAAAATAAACTAGCGTACATAGTCTGTACCGTCACGATATTTCACGATGTTTCCCATATTTGTATAGTGTCTCCCATATTTGAAGAAATGTAGGGGAAACTTGTTGGATTAACAATGACTGGAAGAATCGCCCTTCCCAGCTGGAAATCACGAGCACGTGCATGCCGTACGATCCAGTGTGTTTGTGCCTTAAAACCATAGATGCCACTTTAGCGTAACTTGTAGTGACACCGTGGTGAATTAAATTTAAAAATCCGTAACACAATAATAAAATTATATTTCTGCATTTCGGCAACTAGGGGAATTGATTACGCTTTGTCAAACAACACCCCCTCCCCCCACGTTGGAAATTGGCGCAACATTAACATTAACACCGTTGCCAATTGTTTTATCGAATAGGTACACACTTTCAGCGTAATAATTTTCAGGTGCTCACTATTATTCGGCCGTATTAATAAATCGCCGCAATTTTAATAGACATTATCCACTAAACACCGCAACGAGCGTTAAATGTAAATCGAGCTCGCGCTTTATTGCCGTGAAATTTTAATGGCGACAATTTTCACAACGCTCCGAATTCATTCGAATAATTATGATACTTAATTATTTACGTATGATTTTGAAGGCGATATAGAGATTATAGAGAATCGTTGGCGCTAGTGTCACCCTACGTTGCGTCATCCGTGACACATCTGTCACGGTTGACGTGCGACTAATGAAGTGATATTTTGGTATTTCCTTGATTTATCTTATACATATAACTGAAAAGTGGTGTTTGCCATTTTATGAATAGAAGTAGTGAATCTAAGTACATACATATTCATCTGTCAAGCTAAACTACACATGCATTTCAAATGTTACACCGGTGTTTAACTGACATTTTAAACTACATACATACATACATAAGTACCATACAAGATCAATGATCACGAAATAAATGAGCCAACTTAACGCAATGATATATGTACATATATAAATGCATTTTATAAAGCAGCGGTTCCCGAATTCTTTTGGCTACGGAACCCTTTTTGGTTTACCATTTTTGGGCGGAACCCTAGCTTAAGTAAGAAGTAAACTAACTGTAACATTGTTTTTTTACGTGAAATCACACCATACTGAGGTTTTTTGGATTGGTGTCCGCATCTTCTAAGTATAGTTTGACTTTAAAAGAAAGACTTTTTAAGATAAAAATATTTATTTAGTTGGAACAAAAAGATATTTATTTAATATGATGAATGAAATATTTTCATAGTTTTCCTTAAAATAACATTGAAGTCAGGTTTTACGTCTGACAATTGGATGCGGAGGTTTGGTGCAGCATTCAACTTACTCCTAAACTTATTTTTCGTTTAGGCGTAAGCTGAAAACCCAACCTCGCATGTGAGTTGACACAAATGGGAAATCTTGAATGGAACCCCTGATAGCCTCTTACGGAACCCCAAGGTTCCGCGGAACACCATTCGGGAACCGCTGTTCTAAAGCCTTTAAAAGGCTTATCGATTAATCATTTGGTCTATTTATAGCAGTGAAATTGTGACGATACGATGTATCATATCAATTGAATAGTAAGTAATTGTTAACTGATATTTTGAAATGCAATAAAAATACATCAAAAAATAAATAATCATAATAATAATTAATTAATCAATCGGTTGAAATTCAATTTATGGAAGTCGGTGAAGTATCCACATCCACCGAATATACAGTGAAGAGCGCAAATGAGAAGACGCAACAGCAAGAGGGCAATTAGACAACAAAAATACACGACGACGTAGGGCAGCCGCCATCATCCTGAGAATGGGCTCGGTTAATCATTACTTGTTTTAATCAATTAGATACTTTATTAAATAAGAAAAATGTATAATTTGTATCAGTATATCTTTAATTTTAAATTTATGATTACGGTCAAAAAATATATTGAGTCTTCGTTCATTTTTCAACCAATCCATACGAAGTAGCCGGCTTAACATAAAATTATATTGGGGTACTACCGGTAGGCTATTTTGTACTACCGGAATTGGAATGGTAATGGAACCGGTAAACCTTGATCATACTTTACCGGTAATGGAACCGGTAAAGTATGATCAATAACCGGTAGAACCGGTTTTGGTAGTACCGGTATTGGAATCCCTAGTTTCCAATATCGTATACAGTGATCTCGATGGCAGATAAATAGCATTTTCTTACTGTTACTTATAATTTTAGACGAAGTATTCATGATTTGATTTACGAAATGTGAACAGCAAAATGAAACACATGTGTGAGAAAGCGATGTCTTCAAAAATTTTCTTCTAAATTATTCCCGAATGTCTTGACTTCGAATTGAATAATATTTGAATTGAATCAGTTGTATAGGAATTTATATATCGTATCAAACGTTGAACCGATTTTCCTCAAAACATTAAATGTTTATATACAGCCTCACAACTTTACCTGACAAATATCATCGTAAGATTTCAGGAATCACATGAATATTAGATCTCTGGCCTAGATAAACGCGAAAAGTGCAGTTGCATCTTATGTCACACGCGAACCTAGTAACGGACAGCTATACGCTTTTCGACTTTTCAGAAGCTGTCCGACCGACAGTTCCACACGATTGCACAGCGACAGAAGATCAGGATGCTGGGAGGGGTGGCAGCACCCAGAACTTTTTGATTTTGTTGCAGTTCAACTATGCAGCAGACAGTTCACCAGACTTATTGGCAAAAATCCCGGAAGCGGATTAAAATCGGTCTCGTTTCGCAATTCGAAGTTTCCGGATGTCTGCGTACAGCATGTACACACACACACACACACACACACATACATTCTGACACTTCCGGATAAAAATATAAAAAGAGCAACGACGAAAGAAGACGGAGGATAGAGGAATAGTGCGTATCTATGCATACATACATACACGTAGACTGTCTAAGAAGGGGGTTTTGTAGTCCGAAGTGTGCACCATATTGATTTGTTTGCCGGCCAGACAATGCTGTCACTAGAGGAAACTCGACATGTCACTCGAATGTAAGAAAGAAACCGCAAGTCTGCGAAAATACATGTGTGCACGTGACAAGGTAACACGCTGCAGAATAAACATTGACAAATCGAAACGAAAAAATCTTTTATTCGTGATGGAGACGCCTTTCGTGAAAAATTTAAAGGATGTTTATAAATGTGTGTAGTATGTGCGCGACAATCGATAACTTGCGTACGATAAGGCGAAAAGTGTTGTTCGCGTCATTGGAGGGTAAAATTAAGAAAATACGCGAAGCGACACACGAGATAATGCCTGTGGGGTGAGAAGGGGTGCGTAAAGTATTTTTGACAACCCCCATATATACATGGAAATATCTATGTAAGTTAAGGCAAATCGAAACTTCGCGATGCAATATAAATTTATTGATATTAATTTATTTTAAGTTCGACCATAGTGGCATTACAAGAGTCCTTAAGAGGGCTGGATAGCAGCGCCTTGTCCATACAAACGTACTATACTTCTCCCTTCCTCAATTATGGCACTAGAGAAATTATTTTTTAATATGTTATGGATATCCACCATTGGGGTGCATCTATTGTTTTATTTTTTTGATTAATTATTTTTTATATAAGCTAGGAGCCGCCAAACATCTATAAAGTCGCCTCTTTTTTACACCCACGAAACGAGTCCAGCGTGCTTATTTAACGGTCGATTTAAAAAAAAATACGCCGATAGATGCACAGAAAGTATCTTTCTCATACCGATGATGAAATTTTTTTAAAAATTGGTCCAATTTTGGAGGAGAAAATAGGAGAATACGAAACCTCAATTTTGTCAATTTAAAATACGTTTTATCTGGTCGAAGCGCAACTGTCGCATTCACTCAATATATATATTGATATATATATATTGTCGCATTCAATCAATACATACATACACTCAATATATATTTATATATATATATATATATATATATATATATATATATATATATATATATATATATATATATATATATATATATATATATATATATATATATATATATATATATATATATATATATATATATATATATATATATATATATATATATATATCGAAGAAAAGAACGGTAAAAAAATTAAGGTTTCGGGTGTATAGCCCTCTTAATACACCATAATGGTCAAAAAAATACAGAGAGATGAGAAAAATAAAAATATATTCAAAAAATCTTGTACCAATAGCCAACACCAATATATACAGGGTGTTTGGTAGCTCGATGCAAAGCCTTAAAGGGTTGATAGCTTACATAATTTACAACATTTTGAGCTACAAATACCTAAGTCCAAAGTCTTACGGTTTTTTTTAATTTCATTTTAAAGATTTTTAGTAAAAACACCAAAATCTCACAGGCAATTGCTAATACTGCCCATGTTAAAAGTGGTATGTTAGTCAGATATTATTTTTTTGTTTGTTTATTCAATTAAATAAAAACAAATACAACCATCTGTGTCAACAGGAAAAAATAATAGAGGTACCATAAGTTTTTCAAAAATTAGTCAAGTAGGAAAAATCAACAATTAACAATTAATTAATTCATTTTTAATTGCATGTTCTTCAGCCTCTCGAAATACAGTGATTTATATAATAAAATGTTTGTAATTAATTGTCTAGGAAGGCTTAGGGTCTACCAGTCAGGCCTTCCTGGTATATGTATATGTAGTAAAACAAAACTAGCCGCAAATACAAAACATCCCTGCGAGGCCCAAGTGGAAAAGAGAAGATCAAAATTCCATTCATTCATCACATTTAATTATGAAAATAATTATGAGCGCAGAATACTAGACAAATAGGTAAAAAAATAATCTCCGATAACATACGCTCACTGAGGTGGAAAATATTACAGCAGCAACGATTGAGAAGTCGGATAGTTCTTGGTATAGAAGTCATTCGATAAAGAAATGTGCGAGCAGAATGTAAGCCATCAAATGATGATGTCTACCATGTACATAATTATTAAAGACAATAAGTCCCAACAATAAAATCAGATAAATTGGGAAACTCTGATTCGAAACAATCGAGCTGGGGTCACATATATCCAAGGTCTGGCCGGCAATACTGAACCATGGATACAACACATGACCCCACAGTTGAAAACGTTACACGCTAAGCACAGAGCTGTTGTTGTTGGTGAAGTTGAAATTGAAATTTGAAGGTGCATACAGACGTTTACATCCAAACAAATGTTTTTTGACATGTGCTTGAAAATCACTTCTTGTGTGCAAGAATGTAGATGGTGCGTGGATGCACCGTCTTGACTTCACTGATATTAATCAACATGCTGATGTTAAAATGAGGACAAAAACTGATAACATTAAATTAAATTTTGATTTTTTTTTTACTTTCATTGTCAAATATTATTAATTGCAACTTGTGTTACTGAAGCTCATATGCGCATACAAGTTTTGATATGGAATTTAAATTGATAATATAACTATCATAAACATATGTACATATAAGCTGTACATATCCAGCAGCATTGCTCGGTCGTTAAGCTTCTGCTTAGCGTCAAGAAGGTGCCGGGTTCAATCCCTGAATGAAAATGAATTTTTCAGAGTATGCTGTTGGTCAGACCTGGATTTGTGACTCCAGGTTGATCGTTTCCTATCAGAGTTTGCCAATTTTCTCTGATTTCATTGTTGAAACGGTTCCCGGAAAAATAAAATTGCCTAAAAATCCTTCCTACCTACTACATATGTCACCACTATTTGAAGTTTGATTGATGTACAATAAAAAATTATGTGCAATTCATAGATGTCTTGTTAATTTGCGAGTTTTACAGTGTCTCGCAATTCAACGACTTGTAATAAAAATGTTGCATTTGTATTTGTAATTGGCCAGGAAGGCGCATTGGGATTTACCTGTAAGGCCTTCCTGGTATATATGTAAATAAATAAATAATAATAAATAATATGATCGAGACAAATGGACCACATAATAGCTTTGGATGTATTGAGAACGTGCTAAATAGTATTATATTAGATTCTAATTTTAAAACGATATAGAAAAATTGATTCAAGATTTATAAATTGATTCAAGAATGCATTAAGATGCATTGTTTCTCCATCATTAGTATAATTCGTAGTTATACTTATCACTTTATATTCGAACGTCGTAATGATGGCGGATCGTAGGATCCTTTTGTCACATAATCCCACATTGTGACACTTTATCCTCGCCGAAGACGCTTGTATCCTTAATATTTCATCGGTTAATCTTCTTTCTCTTTGAGGCCTGATTTCCATACAGTCCCTACCTCTCGTTATCCACAGCCTAACCACAAACCCACCCCACTATATACAACCCAACGTCTATTATTTTGGGGTATTTGTACCCACGGAGAGATAGAGAGAGAGTTTAACGCACTCGCCATGCCAGAATAGATAAATCAATCAGTGGAGGGAAAAAAAAAAACCGAAACCGTATAGGGACCCGTTGGATGGATGTGGATGGTGAAAGGGATCCGGAGATTTCATTAACGAAACGTTGGGTGTGGATGCTGGAAGTTTCACGTTTGGAAAGTTACTCTCAGGAAGCGCTCGAAGCAAGGGAGAAGAAAATAAATAGAAACTGTCTGCCTTAGCGCGAATATGAAAGTTCCGTCGTGCGAAGGGTTCGGGAATATTTCAACCCTGGCGTTACATACATATTGACTGATTATCCGTACAACCGTGTATTTCACCCCGCTCTCCCCACATCCTCCGCCGTACCCGAGTTTTCCCGGGAAATGACGAATGGCGGCATAAATGAACGATAAAAACTCGATACGACTCGTTCGAAGCTACGATCGATCATACCTTTTGTTATACGTCTGCGATAAAAGGCACTGTTGCTCTATATACACATGTATGTATGGATGTATGTACATATGTGGTGTTGACATATTTTTAGTATGGTGCAGATGAACACGTCAGATGAATCGTTCCACATAAAAAAATGGAGCGAGTCAGCAACATAAATTCTTACAGTCAACTAAATGTTGACGAAAGATTAGTTGATTTTTAAATAAAAATATGGCACATTTGGGAGAAGAATTCTTTGATGCATTTTTGAGATATTTTTTCAATTGCTTTGCGGTTTCAGTACTGAATAGTATGAGACATTGAATCAAATATTAAATACTAGCTGAACTCGGCATACGTTGCGATGCCACAATAACGCATGCTATTCCCGTTCCCGTTGCGTTCCCGTTCACGTTCTCGTTCCCGTTCAGGCAGCGAACACATTTGAAATTATTCAAGTGTTTATTTATTTTACTCCAACAACGCAGGTCGTGACGTGAAAATATTTGAAATTATTGCGTTGCAATGCCATTCATTCCCGTTTTTCCCGTTTTTGGACGATTTTTTTTCTACAGAAAGGTTCCTGGACATGCATATAACATATCCTGAAAGTTACATCGTAATCAGTTGAGTGGTTTAGCGGCCTATACGAGACAGACAGACAAACAGACAAACAGATAAATATCAGATATATGTATATAAACATCAGTTTAGTTTTCATACCAATTTTTCAAGTTTATTTTTGAAATGGTTAGTATGTAAGTTGAAATGTTACTTCAATGCAGGATTTCTTTATTACTAGGACAAATAAATCTTCGGGTTTGGATGCATGTTACTCGTACATTATGTCTACATTAACGAGATCAATGGTTAGTATGCAATGCTTTCAATTGTGTGGTCATGGGTTCTATCTATAGAATATCGCTGGCCAGACCATGGATATTTGACTATCAGAGTTTGCTAATTTATTTGATTTCATTGAAATGGTACCAACAACTTGGCTACCTGTAAAAATTCGAGCTATTCAGCAACTCGATTTTTCCCGATTAGAAAATGCTGCAAAAATGTGTCCATAGATGTCTCTATGGCTGTTAATCGATCATAGATGTCGTGTTTAATAAATGAGCGTAGATATACCTGGACCATAGATGTCGTGCTAAATAATTCATAATCTTTATTGCACACTCGTCGCGTTGAAGCAATCTGTTAGACGAGTGTGCATGTATAATGAAAGAATAACATAATATGTATGTAGATTTCTTCAAATTAATAACATATATATTATGTAGATATATGCGATCTAATTTTTAGAAATTTTAAAAACCATTAAGGAAAATTTTCACGTTTGGGAATTGTACCCAGTGCTTTCCGGTCGATAGCCCTCGCGTTATAATCTAATTTATGGGAGTAGTTGTTGACGTCAAACTGTTAGACTTTTATCAATGAGCTTCAGGAAACGTCCTAGAACTATTTTCAGATCGATTCCACTTACAAAGAAAAAGTACTCTATACAAGAAAGTTCCGCCATTTTAAATGTTCTGGGAAACATTCGAATCGTACAAGCGCATATTGAGCGTCATCAATAAATTACATTATGCGAAACTATTACGACATTTTCTTTATGCTGCTGAAATGTATAGGTATTTACATATGTACATATATATGTAAGAGTACTATATTTATTGAAAAAGTGAAAGGAGAAGAGGGTAGAGTACGCACAAAACATTCTTACTATTACCATTTCATAACTCCAAAATAAAAAGAAGAAGTGTAGCAAATGAAACTTCGACGAAGACGTAAAACTTGTATAAGGGATATATTCTCCGTTCTTTCTTTTGTGCACGACGAAACTTCGATGAAAACAACTAAAGTAGGGTTTAAGCGTCTATTGAGGACCAATCCTCCCCCTCACCGCCGAAACAACACGAAAAATTTTCCATTATGTTTATACGTTTTTTTTTCTGAGGGATTCAGCGATAACTCACCGGTGGTGCGCGGTCGTCTTTCAACCATTTAGGCTCTGCTGGAGGAAAACATTCCACTTCACACCTCAAAGACACTTCCATACCCTCTGTCAGTGGAAATCCAAATCCGGGATATCTGGTGATGGCGAATCGAGGTGAATCTGAAACAAGCAACAAAAAAAATCCATCAATATTGGACAAGAAAATAAAAACATGATTAATCATATACATACATATATTAAAAATATCATTGATAAGAATTCATCCACCAGAAGATGCTACATTACTTATGTACATACATATTACATTTTTATTTTTTTTTTACATATATACCAGGAAGGCCTTAGAGGTAACCCCAATGCGCCTTCCTGGCCAATTACAAACATTGCATTAATTTTTTGTTTATTATACAAATCGCTGAATTACGAGACACTGAAAAACTCGCAAATTAACGAGACATCTATGAATTGTACATAAATTTTATTGTACATTAATCATACTCAAATAGTGGTGACATAGTAGGTAGGAAGGATATTTAGCCAATTTTACCGGGAACCATTTCAACAATGAAATCAGAGAAATTGGCAAACTCTGATAGGAAACGATCAACAACCTGGAGTCACAAATATCCAGCTCTGACCAGCAGCACTACAGATATACTCAGAAACATTATTTTCAATCGAGGTCAGCTCATGGGATCGAACCCGGCGCCCTCGACGCTAAGCAGAAGCTTAACGACCGAGCTATGCTGCTGGCTATGTTGATAATGAGCATACTATTTGGAATATGTATTCTTAAATTTTAAGGGAAAACTTCAGATACAAGTTATACTATAATATAATCCTCCTCATCCTTGCGTCAACCCTATCTGCATGACTTGTTGTTTGTCGACCGTCTTCTTGAATAAATACATACATAAGTTCTTCTACTTTCGATCTATTTTATCGTACTTACACATCATACGAATATTTTAGATTTCTTATTTATAATTTTGAAGATCAATTTTCAGATTTCAAATTCAAATTTTCAGTTTTTGATTTGAAAACCCGTTATTATCCATCAGTCCTCGTGCTTTAGAACCTAACAAATTAAAAGACCGACAACTCTTCTCATAATTGCCGGAAAAACTACGGCACAATTTCATCAGGGGCTTAATATTCCTTACACTAATTATGCTCTGCTGATGAGCTAAGATTTTTACAAGCTTTTTATCAGCTTCACTCTATTAGTATTTAGTGACATTCCTGCCCGCCAAAAAATTGTCATCTGATTTTGAACCACTTCCACTCCTTAAATGGCTTTGATATATTACCGATATACATGAGGTTAGCTAACATTGAAGTAAGTTTATGTCTCCCACCTAGAGAGGCTTAATAATCAAATAACTAAATAAGGTTTTTTTTATTAGAACAGTGATGTGCGGTTGTTCTTGTGCGATATTCATGAACAACCGTCTCGTTCTCCGACGAAAGGGTCTCTTAGACTGTATTCGTTGGGGGGGGGGGTGGTGGCCTCATGTTGAAGGCTTTAAGGGTCAATTCCTTGACCTTTAAAGCGGGCTTAGAAATTAGATTAGTCATGTTTAAGCAGTTTATATTAAAAAATACCGAGCGAAGCCGAATAAAACCACTAGTGAATAATAATAATAAGAACAATCAATCAATTGAATGTCCATTTAAGGCGGTTGGTAGAATAGTATAGTGAAGAATGCAAATGTATAGTGAAGAATGCAAATGCAAAATCCATCGAACATATGTATAGTGAAGAATGCAAATGAGAAGATACAGCAGCGAGAAGACAATTAGAAGACAAAAATATACGAAGACGTAGAGAGGCCGTTCTCATCCTGAGAATGGCCTCAAAGTGAGGCACATGTCCTTCCACAAACATTTGCAACGCGCTGCAACCCCTAGGTAGCCTGAAGAGAGCACGGTAGCAATTGTTGTATTGTACCTTTATCTTCCTTATCGTCTCCCACTTGTATCTGGTCCATAATTCTCCAGTATAAAGGCCAGTACAAAAGGACATAAATAATTGTCTCTTAACCTCATGTGACTATGCATATGCTACTATTATATTTGACGAACTTTCTATGATAAATACATACAGTATTAATATTCACATGCTTGATTATTATATGCATCAAATACCACTTAAGTCTGCCAGGGTAGCAACGTGGCATAATTTTGTAGATTTAGGCTCAGTGAATATGGTACTGAATAGATGACGTCACAAGCAGAAGCAGCAACAACAAACAATGAATACAAAGCTGTCGCATGCACAACCGAGACACTTGTTATTGCTGGACCTGACTTGTCTACGCTTCAGTGAACCCACAGTTTTACAATAGTACACCTACATATGTATATGTACGTATGTATATTATAGCAGTCACGATAGAAAAGTTAGAGGACTTCTGAAACTGTAGTACACACAGACACACACACACACACGAGTGGGGAAAGTAAGGTGTTAAGTTCCACTCGACACTATTTTAGTATCACTGTCGGTGACATGGCACGCAGGTACAACAGTTGCGGAACTTTGGTCATTGATTTAACCCTTAAGTCCACTTGGTGAGAGTGTTGTATTTTTTGGACTTGTCATCCACACGGTTGAACTCTCGACGTCTTCTTCCACGGTTTTTACCTCTCTGTGTGATAAAGCGGTTGCTATTATAGTACGCAGTGATCCGATTTATACAATTTAGTGGCCGAAATGCTTACATATTTTGATTCAATGTGTTTAATATTGATAGCACGGAGCAACAAAATAAACTACCGGAGCGGAAATTAATCAATCTTTACTAAGCTTGATCCAAGATTCGGCAAATTGAAGGCAAGATTCGATAAGTTCCGAATCTTGCCTTATTAAACTCGCCAGAAAGATCCAACTCAATTTTAATAATTACCATTTTAATAATTGCATCTGTGCACATCGAAAGGTTACTCGTCATCTGATGTGCAATCTATCATTCGAGAAAATGAGAATAACGTTTAAAGCTGCCGTCCGTTAATCTGTCGTTCAATTTGTCTGGCGATTTTAGAGCGGATGCACTGCATCCTGTTAATCTGGCGATTTTAGAGCGGATGCACCAAACCCGATAAATTTCTATCAGTGACCAAACCGCGCAAAATGGTGAAGTTTCAGACCAATTGGAAGAATGTAGGAAATGGTGTCATACCAAAAGGCGAAGTAAAACTTAATAATTTGTTTATTGTTTGGGTTAGTACAAAGAGTTCTCTAAATTGAGAAATCACCAATTCTCTCCGTAAACTTTGATCATAAATATGCAAAGTGCTCAATCTGCCATAGCGAGAGGGTGGCAAAAAGGAAAAAAAAACGATCGGAACAGTGTGGACAAATCCGGCAAATACCCGTCACCGTGAACAATAATGGAGTATTTTCAAACGTGTCTATTACGACTATTTTTCAACATCGTAATGGCGGATTTGATTTCCACATATATTGATGACCAAACCGAGCAAAATGGCGAAGTTTGAAAACAATCGGATAAGAACCCAAATTTCGTCAGACGAAATCAGATGAAAAAATCGAAAGCGAAGTAAGAAGAGGCTAGTAATTTAATTAATTTATTTATTTACAAATTTGCCATAGTGACTTTACAGATAACCTCCAAGTCGTCACTATGGCTAACAGAACCTTGTAAAAATTTTTTATAGCTTTTTGGCTTTTCTGGTCTTTTACTCAAAATCGATCATTGCTATGCTATAAATGACTATTAAAATCAATAGTCAGATGTTTGTTTATTATAATTTATTATTTGTTTTAAAATACATATTAATTAATTATCTAGCAAATTTTAAACGTCAAAAAAATACTTTCTTTTCCATGATATTAGCGGAATAAATCATTTACCACTCAAACTATTACGGTTAGAAAGAAAACAATTTAAGATATAAAACCAATCTTTATAAACGTAGAGAAATATAAAAGCAGCCAAATGCATAATATCACGGGAAAAATGTGTAAAACAATATATGTATAGGTATTTTTGACTTTTAAAATTCGTTATATAATTGATTAAAAGTATTTTAAAGTAATAAAAAATTACAATCAATATAAAAAATATTTTTCTATTGATTCCAATAGGTACTTATTTTGAGCACATACATACATACATAAATACAATTTTGAATAAAAGATCGCAAAAGTAAAAAAGTGTGCATTTTTTTACAAACCTCCTTTATTAATGCTTACATATATAAGTTGTTTGTGTATATACATATGTTTTGTTTTTGTTATGTCTAATTTCTTTAGTTATTATTTTGTTTCTTTTCTTTTCTGTTATATTTTTGACCATTGTGGCGCATTAGGAATTCCTGTAATGCTACAATGGTCCAAACTTTAAATAAATAAATATAATATCTCATAAACAAGAATGAAACTACAAAAATCATTATCACATTCGAATTTAGTGTAATTCAAAAACCTGGTTTTTTGTTCGTCATTGTAATTTAATTTATTTTAAATTTTTAAAGCATATATTGCGTCCTTGAAGATGCGCAATGATGATGAGTATATAAAGATTAATTGATTAGGGCTGCGTTTGAAGATTATAATAAATCAAGTAAAACTTAACCAATAACTCAATTTTGGCAAATCGTGTACATTATCATCATGCGCTATCTATGTAGGCGATAAGTCTGTCATATTAAAAATATGTCACATTTCAACGTTTATATTGAAAATACACAATTTATTTTTCAAATTGAAAATAAATCGTATGAATCTACGCGTCAACGATTTTAATATTTCGTAAATATTGCAATTCAATGCTGTATTGCGTATGACGTGCTGTTGACACGTGAAATACGTTGTTAAAAAGTCGATTTAAACATCAAATATAATAATTGTATACGTACTATATTTGTTTTTTGAATAGTTTTGAATGCGTTTGAAATATGTAAAATCAAATATAAAATATTTTATTTTTTTAAAGATTTCAAATGTTGCTTCAAGCTTTGGCATGGTTGAAATTATGACGTTAAATTAAATTGGCTGTCTATCATTACTATTGGATTTGTTTGTGTGAAAATTCTTGAGATGGTTTTGTATGAATTTGACAACCATTAGCCAAACGCAAGGCTTAGGAACGTCTTTTTGACACATTAATTGACAGATTTAGTCATAATGTAAATATTTAAATCATATGAAGGTAATTATTTGCTGTAAGGCTAATCATTGTATAGTTGCTTGGTTACCTAGAAACTTACAAGTCGAAGTTCGGTCGTCCCTTATTCGTGCTAAATTTAACATTATTCGTAGATTTGTTTCGCCAATTTAAAATATTATTAGCGTGCTTTTATTTGTGATAAAAAATCAGACATGTTCAATTGTGATGAATTTAAATTTGTGTCCAACACCAACGATTAAGCGTTGTCAGTTATAATTATATATGAAAGGTTTATTCAACACATTGAATAAAATCTTTAATGTTTTTCAATTGTTAATTTGTATTAAAAATCATAAATTTTTTGCAAGAACGACTGTAGAGTGCAGTTTGCTGCCATCGATGGAATATTAGCTAGACTTGGGGATGAAAATGACGATGTAATGCCATTTTCATCCCCAAGTCTAGCTCCCTGGTTCAATTCTTTAGTTTTAGGAAGAGGAACATCTACATATTCTGACGGAACTGCTATAGAGACTTTCACAGTGGAAACGTTTGGTGGCAGGGGTTGTCGTAAAGTGCTTTCAACTGGTTTTTTGTATATTATCATTATGTACCTATGTATATAATGCTGTTATTTGGTACTAATGTACAAAAAGTATTGCCTTGAATAACCTATAGCAGCACCTATAGTCGAGGTTAATCTATATATATGTACATATATAAATGAATGTCTGTCTGTGTGCGTTGTCTCGAATGGGCTCTTAAACCACTGAACCGATTACGATGGAACTTTCAGGATTTCTTGTATGCATGCCCAAAAATCGCCCAATAACGGGAACGGAAACGGGAAAAACGAGAATGAGTGCAATCCCTGGTGTTCCCCATTCCATTGTATTGAAGTCGAGACATATTTGCCAGATTTACCACTCGTTTTGTCAGATTTTAATTGTTTAAGCGCCTATAACTTTATCTTTTTCACACTTTATCTTATCAAATTTGCATTATAGACCCCCATTATCTCTTAAAGACATTTTTACTTCACTAATAGGTTATTTAGAAATAAAAATAAAATATATATTATATTTTCCCATCTCAGAAGCACCTAAGAGATAATAAATCGATTTTTATTTGATTTTTTTGTGACGAGTCAAAAAGTTATTATATTCTACTGTGCAATGTGAAGGAAAAGGAAAAGGAAATGACATTGTATATAATTTTTTTTCTCACAATATTGATTCATTTACTGGAGTTGATGCGATTGACGTGCGCGACTTTGAAAAGTGTGGCAAAAAGGCAGTATTTTCACTTTAATGTTTTTTCTTTTACTTTATTTTACTTTTGCGCGTCTTTATTCCCTTCGCCCTCTCATTTCCCTTTCTGGCACGCGGCGAGGAGGCATTTCGCTCAAATTTAATCTGCTTCCATTACACTCATTTGAATGTGAGATTTTTTACTTTCGCTCTCTTTGCGCGACGGAGCGGCGCAGAAAGTGAAAGAAGAAGAAAGAAAAGAAACACAAGAAGCAGGAGTGGAAATGCCGAAAATGTGAAAAACGCAAAGGGAAAATCCGTAGCAAGTTTCCGCCACCGCAAATGGCTTTATTTATTATATGGCGAGGAGCGGCGACTTGTCGCATAATAAATCGCTGTACCAAACGACAAGTAGTTGTTGTCGACGACCTGTTTTTCGCTTTATCCTTATGAATATTAAGCAAACCCTCCCCCCCATCCCTTCCTTCCCTGTTTCCTTACTACCCTAATCTCCCCTGACAACCTGGATAATGATGACTTAAAGCTCACCGCATTCTACGTCGATATTTCCTTGAAGTTTCCATCGTGTACCTTAACCATCTAACTTGCCGGTTTTTTTCCAATTTAGACTTGAATTTTGTGCATGTTTTTTTTATACTGAAAATCTCCCCTATACTTCGTTGCTACACTCCAAGCTATATTGCAAAAAGTTCGCCTATTAATAATCGAATGAAGGGTGCTTAAGTTCAATAGCATAAATGGGTTAATAGACCAAACTATGGAAAACTTTCTCGATTGATTTAGAGACGCTGTTGGAATGACATTATATATTACTATTTTGATACGATTATTTGATTATTTAAATTGTAAGGTTCATGTAAGTTTGTTTGTCAATAAAATGAGATTATACATACATACATATTCTCGTATAATATATGCTACTACGTCTACTATAAAGCACGATACAGTCAAAAGACTCTATGGATAAATATATGGTCATTGCAATATTAATATAAAATAGCTGTTTTAAAGTGGTGCTTCATTTAAAAATATGCGTTTAATTATATAAAGCTCATTTTCTGACTTCTGAAATATATACATAAATACATACATATTATACTATATATAGAACAGGAAAATGAAGTCAAAGGCTTCAGTGAGTAAACGTTCATAATTTGTTTTGAAAATATGACGCAAATTTGTACAAGAAAATTAAATACAGCTTACCGTTGAAACAGAAAATGAAAAATTAGTTAAATAACTTAAAATATATTCTTTAAAATTGTACAAAATATGCACTCGGCAAGTACTATATATTTTGTACCCTTTTGTTAAATTAATCATTTACTGAAAAATGTACCTAGTTCATACAATGTGTCAATATATGGATATAATTATATACATACATACCTATATATACATTTGTGACAGTCATTACATACAAATGTTATATTTTTTTAATTATATTTTCCCATTATGACATTACAGATGGCCTCTGAGCGACACCTGTGGTATTAAACTACATAATGGATGTGAAACTTGGACATTCAATAGTTATTGCATGCCTAATAGCTTCCCATTAGATGATAAATTGACACGTCCGGTGAAAAATGAAGAGACAAAAAGACGTATGAAATTAGGATGGAGTGCATTTAGACGGTGAAACTTGGAAACGGAACGCCAAGATGATACACAAAGTCCATTGCACTCAAAGGAGTACGAAATTCTGTATGTTTGGCATAACGAGGAAAGACAGGAAGCGGAACAAGTGAGTCAGAAGTAAGACAAATATAGTGGACATAGTGGATAGAGTAAAGAGATTGAAATGGCAATGGAAAAAAGTGAAGTGGAAAAAAGAAGTGCTAGAATGGTACCTGAGAGAATGCAAAAGGGTAATAGGAAGACCGTATGGAAGATGGGTAGACGAAATTAGAAAAATGTGTGGGGTGAAATTGGATTAGAGTTGCGCAAAAAAGAGACGAGTGGAAGCTTGTTGGAGAGGCCTTCATCCAGTAGTGGGTGGTGAGCGGATGTAGATAATGATGATGATGCTATATGCCAGCAGCATTACAGCAGACTCGGTAGTTTGACTTTTCCTAGCACCGAGAGGCACTGGGTTCGATCCCGTGAGTTAACCTCGATTGAAAATAATTTATTCTGAGTATATCTGTAATGCTGCTGGTCAGACTTGGATATTTTCATATTAGAATTTGCCAATTTTTCTGATTTCATTGTTGAAACGGTTCCTCGATTAAAATGAGCTAAAAACCTTCCTACCTACTATATGTCACCACCGTTTGAGTATGATAAATGTACAATCAAATTTATGTACAGGCTAAAATTCATACATGTCTCGTTAATTTCTCTTAGTCTCTTCAACGCCGTGTCATCATAAACCAACCTGTTAACGTGGTTACCAACAAACATATTTCCTTGACTTCACAATGGCGCTTCATACGTAATTACGAATATTATTATTAAGAGGTTTTTTTCACAGTAATCTTCCGGGACATGCACACAACAAATCCTGAAAGTTCCATCGTAATCGGTTGAGTGGCTTAGGAGCCTATGTATACGAAGACAGACAGACAAACATACATTCAATTTTATATATATATATATGTATATATATATATATATATATATATATATATATATATATATATATATATATATATATATATATATAGATGTTAATTATTATTTACTTGTGCAATTTTTGTAGTTCATGAAGTGAAAAGATCACTAACCCCAAGTTAATTATTGAATATTGATTGTTGCCTCTGCTTCTTCTTATTTCATCTCTTAAGAGATGTAGGTAAACGCTAATAAGATGTAGGTAAGCGCTGTCAGTGTATGTGATTAACATTCGGCGTGACGAAATAAGACTTTTATACATATGTATATAGAAAATTGCTTTCAAAAAAATCTTGGTAGAATAAATACACTTAATATAATATATGTATATGCATATAATATAACCTTAACAGTACTCTTCACTTTCATGAAATATAATATGCCAAACAATTTAAAATAAATTACAATTAAAATAATGAATTTAGTACATCGCAAACTTGACCGCTAGGAGTCGCCTCGATCGCCGCAACATAACTTCACTTTTCGTCCGCCATTTGCTTGTTGATCGGTTTACACGCGCGTGTTTATACCTTTTTGGCCGCGTCCGCCTCTGTATTTGTGTGTGAATTATTTGGCACGAGCAATATATTAAAGGTGTCACCAAAGAGCAGGAGTTACAGCAGCCATTCTGGCTTATTTACGGTCGCATTACTTCACTCTCCACAATACGCGCGCGGTGTGTATACGACTTTAGAAATACGCCGACCCTCACCCCCCCCCCTCTCTATTCACCATTTACGGAAATCGCATCAGTTGTTGCAAATGATTAAAAAAAATACTTGTTTACCAGTTAGAGAGTCAAGGGCTCAAATATCGACAAGGATCAAATAATTTGTTCGGTATTACGAGTACTTCTATTGCTGCAGGCAAGATCTGGATGGTTATTTAATCCAGTTTGCCAACCCATCTAGCTTTATTGTTATAATGGATCCAATCAACTCAGTACTCTCTAGAGAGGTGAATTTTTTGTACATGCTTGCAGATTGTAATTAATATTATTTTATTTTATTTATTATTATTTTATTTTACGAATATACCAGGAAGGCTTAACAGGTAAACCCCAAATGCGCCTTCCTGGTCAACATAATTATTACATAGATACATGTAAATCTAAATAATATCTGACATCTATGGTCAGTATACATATATTACAAACATCGTATTAATACGATAAATAACGATGAATAACTTTCATGTAACAATACAAATTTTTATATTCGATAAACAAACACAGAGACATCTATGGTGAACAATATGGCGAAACCTAAGATATAACAATAACTAAAGGTTCGCAACAGAAAATTGGGGAGGAAACGCCAATTTTACAGGAATAGTTTCAATGAAAATCAGAAAAATTGGCAAATTCTGATAAGAAACGATCGACCTAGACAAATCAAGGTCTGGCCAACAGCGAGACTTAGCGGGGAATCGAACTCGTAACATCAAGTACGAAATAATTCAACATTCACCTAGTGGTGACCAGCAGCGTGGTCCAGTATAATAACCAGCAGCGTGGTCTAGTGACCACGTTGCTGGTTATTATACATGTACTATACCTACATTGTATAATATGTTTGGATATGAACATTCATATTGTACTTATTGTGACCTAGTGGAGTAAAAATATATATGAGAGATAATGTGAGCCTATAATGCAAATTTTATAAGATATAGTGTGAAAATAATATAGTTATAGGCGTTAAAATAATTAAAATCTGACAAAACGAGTGAGGGGGTGGAAAGTAAAACAAACTAGGCTAATGGCTGTTGGCAACGAGTTAGTTGTCACCGTCTCCAAAATGTTTGAATTCTTAAACATGTTTATTATGATTTTATTTCACCATCGACTTAGCGGACTCAATTGAAATCTCCATCGGCGGCCAAACCTCTCAAAAAAATCGGAATATTGTAGGAAGTTTCTCCATACTAACGGACGAACGAAAGCTCATATAAGCCTTCCAATAAAAAATAACAAAGTTCATGTCTTACAAAAAATCATTAACTTAATTTTTCTAGTGCATATTTTCTATGTGAACATTATTGGAATTAGCAATAGTTTTTTTTAAATTATGGACCTTTATGCTAAATTTTATAAACTTTTTGAAAAAAACACACATTTACCACAATTCTGCAGAAAGATTTAATCTAGTTCTATTCAATTCTATACAAAATTTTTTTCATATCCAAATAGTGGTGATAAATATGAGGTAGGATATTTTTTTGCAAATTTGACGAGGAATAGTTTTAACAATGAAATCAGACAAATTGCCAAACTCTGATAGGAAAGGGTCGAATTGGAGTCACAAATATTCAAATCTGACCAGCAGTACTGCAGAAGTATTCGGAATAAGTTTTTTTCAATCGAGGTCAACCCAGGACTCGAACTTGGCAGCCTCTCTGTGGTTAGCATTAACACAACCACCGAGCTATATATATTCCTGACTTTTATTACTAATACAGTATACTTTCACGAATCGATAAATAATAATAAATAATAAATACTTCGACGAATAATAAATACTTAATAACGATTAATAAATACTTTGACGTAATTTTACGCTGAAGTATTTACATATATGTAAATATCTTGCTTTATGTTAATATTTGTATAACAGGTCGTTTAAATTCAATCAATTCAAAATTTAAGTTATTCAGTATTGTTGAAATTTGCTTAAATTCACCCGTTGAGTTGAAATTACATATGCATGCATGTACATATGTATGTATTATCAAGTTTCGTTTGAAATTTACCACTCAAAGCTTTCAATAGCAAGAGCATGTAAGTTGCATATGAAACAGGTTTTGTTTGTGTTGCATTTTGGAAATCAAACGGAATCAATAAATTTAACAAATGCAAAAGTTTCGGAACATTCATAACCAAAGTACATACATTTTAGCCAGCAGTATGGCTCAATGGTAGCGTGTATGTTCAGAACCAAGTGATCAGTGGGTTCGATCCGCTATACTGCTAGTTAGATTTGTGGGTATTTTTGACTCAAAATCGATCGTTTCTTATCAGAATTTTCCAATTTTATCTGATCATTGTTGAAAAGGTTCCTCAAAATTGGCAAAAATTCATATTTCCTGTTGTCACAAAATCTTTTGTTTTTATTGTACGTACAATTTGTAAAAATTATGTACAAATCTAAATCCATAGATGTCTCAATGGATTAATTATTTAATTAAATAATTAATTAATTGTTATTTCGTGTTCTTCATCATTTATGTAATAATAAAATGCTGCATTGTTATATGTAATAATAAAAGGCACATTGGGGTATTCCTGTCAAGCCTTTCTCGTATATATCTATGTAAAATAAAATAAAAATAAAATATACCAAGAACGCATATAACAGGTACACCCCAATGCGCCATTCTGGCCAATGCAGTATTTTTATTAAACAAGTCGATGAATTAAGAGACTCTGCAAAACTCGAAATTAATAGGACAACTATCAATTTAATCTTGTACATAAATTTTATTGTACATAATTCATACTCAAATAGTGGTGACATACACAGTGGGTAGGATGGTTTTTAGTCAATTTAATGGAGGAACCGTTTCGAGATGAAATCAGATAAATTGGCAAACTCTGATAGGAAAAAATTTACTTGGAGTCACAAATATCCACATCTAACCAGCAGCACTACAGATAATACTTGGAATAAATTATTTCAAATCGAGGTCATCTCATCAACTTCTCGGTTGTTAGTTGTAACACAATTAGATTGGTTTGTGCTAGGGGTTCCAAAAAACCATCCGAAAGAAAAAGCCGGTTTTCGGTTTTTTTATAAATAAAAAGCCGGTTGGCCGGCTTTCACCGGTTTTAGAAAATTAAGACTGTATGGGCGGTTTCAGACTAGCGTTTTATACGCGCGTATAATCTCGTTTTTTGAAGTGCATGTAGGCGCGTATAGGCGCGTCGTTTTCCATACGCGCAACTCGTACGAGCGTAGACGCGCTTATAAGCTCGTATTATCCATGTTGATACTAAATCACCACTACCGGTTCGAGCGAAAACGTCGGAATAAGCCCGTGTACGCGCGTCCGGTTTTTTGAAGCGCGAAAAGTAGCGCGCGTGTAAGCGCGTATGCCGAAACGACCGTATACGCGCAGAAAAAAACGCTAGTCTGAAACCGCCCTATAACCTCGCAGAAAAACTTTAATTGTGGAATCGTGAATAGATATTAAGAACTGCTGAGATTCGCTCTGAGGTTCGTTCAACGTTGAAATATTTCCATCTTTCGTTGTTTTTACGCATCTGTTTTAGCTTAAAAATCCAAAAGCTTTACAAACCGTTGCAAATTTCCGAAACAAATTCATTGTAATATCCCAAACACAATAATAATGTTTTCTACCTGAAGTTGGGTAGGTCATTGAAACTACATACTTTCAATAATATTTTATCTTCATCCATTACAAATCTCAAAGAAACCGCTAAGTACCTTTTTTTTTGATGTTCAAAGAAATATACGCCTTTTACCTAAGAGAGTTTATATACATTTATATTGATCTTTCATAGAAATTTGAAATTCATAATTGTTAATTTTGAGGAAAAAAGCATTTATCAAAGAAAACCTTAAAAAGCCGGTTGATCGAACCAAAAAGCCGGTTTTCGGTTTTTTGAAAACGGTCAAAAAGCCGGCTTTTCGGTTTCGGTTTAAGCCGGCTTGGAAGCCCTAGGTTTGTGCTATGTAGATTTAATTTGTGAAAAAGATTTCGCTGGACAAAAGCTTATCAGAAACAAATTCTGATTGGAAACGCACTGGGGTCTTTCTGTCAAGTCTTCCTGTTATATATCTCTGTAAAATAAAAATAAAATGAAATCTTAATATTCGAATAATCTAATTTTTGAAACTCGATTTTAGCGAAAGTCTCGAAATTTGGAACTGAAAATCTCTCCCCTAGTGAAAATTTGGATAAAACTGCCTTATTTATAATCACTATCCCGTAACGCTCACACGCGAAAGCGTATAATTAATAGAAGCTTAAAGCAGGCTCTACGCCGTAGCAGGTGTCTCCGTAGACGGTGGATACGGACGGGCTTATAAGTGAAGGGTGAACTGGAGGAGGTTGTGGACGGGGAGGGTAGAGGATACGCGGCATAACCGACCCGTTAATACCTTTAATAAAGTCTCGCCCGGTTTAACTTATTAAGGACGAGAAGGACTCACCAGCCGCGCTCAATCTGGGGGTCGCGCGTGCGAAATAGCGAATTAACGGTCACAATTCGCGGAGGACGGGGGCAAGGGGGGTGGGGGAAGTGTGCTTTTAATTTCGCGTAAATTGAATTAGACGGGCGTCTCTCGATTTTTATGGGTCGTCGTAAAATGGCGATAAACGGGTCGGATTTGAGGGTCGTCTCTTCCGTAGTGTACGCACGTATATATGTATTACATATATAAATATATTTTTTTCTAACGATCTCTATAATTGTTTCGCCATTAGCGGTCGTTGTGAGCCTAACGGCTATAATGCCTAAAATTTAAAAAAAAATTACGCGCACCCTCATTTGCATACTACATCTTTTGCTTCTATATGTATACGTATGTATGTATGTATATTCGGTAGAAAGCTGGTGTTTGTCTGCGGATGAAATATCTTTGGAAGTTTAGTATTGTCTTGAAAATATGTTTGCTTTTATTCTTTGGTGGAAAAAAGTGTTGGAAATATTATATTTATTATGTGTTGAGAGTGTAAAAAAATATCTGAAGGACGATAGTGAAAAGTATTTTTATTCTTTCCAATAGAAAATAAATATAATCAATATATAGAATAACATATGTATGCAGTGTTATGTACCTCGCTTATCAATGTACATATGTAGTTCCCACAATAATCAAATTCACTTTCTCACATTCATATACGTGAGTAACAGTCCAGTAAAGGGATAGTCAGATAAGACAGGAATGCCGGACTGTGCCCAACACAAAAGATAAAAATCATTTATATAGATCACGATTCGATCACATAAGTCATCACCATCGAGACTCTGAGAGTGGCAGTCATTAATATCGACCCCTCCAGTGACGGTCAGCATAGTAGCAGAACAAAGTGAACCAAAGCTAATTGGTGAAACAAAGTTCTACGTATGTGTACAGGGTGAAATGTAAGAAAATAAGTATTTATAATATAAAAAAAGTCAGCAGCATACATACATACAGACATATGTATGTATATAGCATACACAGTTGCAATAATGATAACCACCGAGAAGTTGGTTGGTGCTGACCTCGATTGAAAACAATTTATTCCGAGTATTATCTGTAGTGCTGCTGGATATTTGTGACTCCAAGTAGATTGTTTACTATCAAAGTTTGCTAATTTATTTGATTTTATTTTTGAAATGATTATTCATCAAATAAGTATATAAAAACTATCCTACAACTGTCACCACTATTTGAATATGATTAATGAAAGTTTAATTACATAGATGTCGCTTAAAGGCAACTCGAAAAGTGACATCACGGGAAAATATAATTGGGTATATTGGCTATGTCGCCTTTTCTAAGTATAAATAAAGCCATACAACATACATACATATGTATGTAGCATTTTGTCACAAAGTCAGATGAGCTTAGTACGTTGTCTAAACATTTTCTAAGCATCATAATATGATGCATCATATATTATATGAAATTCGTTGAATTTCCAATAAGATCTTATCCTTCAACTTCTGGATAGTTCTGAGTTGAAGAACTTTATCCTTTAAATAGCCTCAGGTAGAAATCGGATGATGACAAATTAGGTCGAGGAACAGGGGTCAAGGAACATCTCCCAAACGAGACGAACTATCGTTGAAACATTCATTGAAAGCTTGTCTAGAATTTTATGATCAGTCATCAAACTATTTCAAAATTGCCTTCAAAGTCCACATATGCTGAGGAAAATGATGGATTTTGTCTAACAACGTGTTAAAATTGATGCCTGGCGGATCTCATATGAGTTTATAATATCAAAATGCTATCCTATGTAGTTTTATTTTATGTAGCAAATGAATATGTATTGAATATGCTAATTTTCAATAGGCGCTTAATTTTTGTATAAAAATGGGTGTTTTTTAATACCCAGCCTTGCTTGTACTAAAATTCCTATGTAATTCATGATTAAATTAGGCATGAAAAACCCATCCAAAGATCAGAATGCTTTGAATAATTTACGAAAATAATCGTACGCGAAAATTTTATAGTTAACAACACCTGCCTCGTCGTTTGAAATTGGCCAGACCCATATAGCCTAAGCGTGTGGTACTCGCCCGCGTAAATTTTAATGAAACATATCAAAACATTATCAACGCGAATTCCCAACCGTTTAACCCTTCTGAAATTGCAACCCCACACACACTGACAAGCCCTTAAAAAAATAAAAATTAAAAAAAAACCTCTGAACCGACCGGAAGCGGTCAGCGGGCACCAAACTTTCGAACACTTTGCTGTAAAAACACCCCCAACTATACAGTACGTTAAAGAAAACACGCTTTGGCCGACAAATGGCGCAGATAAAAGTGTTTGCCTCTCGCAAATTGGGTCTTGACCTTCAGATAAGGGGCTTTACTTGTAGAGATCCCTTAAGACTTAAAGACCGTCACACTTCACACACTGCGAACCTTTGTTAAGGTTTTTTCGCTGCTCGTTTTTCTACATATACATACATAAGCACGCATCATTTTTCTCCCTTTTACATACCCAAGTGACGACAGCAGCCATTATATCTATTTTATTTACGATCTCGACGGTATTACGACGTCGTGGAATATTGTATCGTAACCTTAATATGGCATTTATGAGGCGAACGGCCCGGCCCTATTGTGTTGCGAAAAGCCAAAGCGTCGCGAAAGTCGCAGGGAAAAGGTCGTGTGTGTGTCCTGGCGATAGTTTTCCTTTCCGATTTTATTTTTTTTATTTTTATGTCCGTCTTTAATTCAGGAAAACGTCCAGTGCTGGATCCAATTGCTACTTTGAGGATATAAAAATAAGTGTACGTCGACTCTGGAAAAGCTCGAGAGTGCTTCTCCTCTCGTTTGTCTAATCTTAGATATAGATCGAGAGACAAACAAAACACTACGGGTATTTTATCGACATGTATGTACTTGTATACTTAGATCTAAAGCTGGAAAATTGTATGGAATCATTTTGTTTGAAAGTGTATTTCAGGCATACAATTGAATTCTGAATCGGATTTTATTTTTGACTACTGAATAATATGACAACGATATACATAAATATGAATGTGTTTTTGTTTATTCGTAAGGTATTTGCTAATTTTCTTTCATATTCAAATTTGCAATCTTCAATTCAACCCATCAAATTTAATATATGTACTATCTAATAATATAATAACACAGACCAAAAGCTACAAAATTTTATAAAAAAGTTTTTATAAATTTTTACGCACCCAAGCAACGCTGGGTATTTTAACAACTTTGCATTATATGCTTAAAAAATTACATTAACTAATAATGATATTGTATTATATATTTCATAGCTTGCATAAATGTAAGGCAACGACATAGACAACTTATTATCTTTTGAACCACCCTATTATTATCATTTGAAGATTTTAATCCATTTAATTTCATTTAATTCAATTTAATGTATTTGAAAGAAGCTTTGGCGCATATGTATACAAGCGTAGATGTAATTCCGATAGATTTATTATTAATAAGATACGTTATAACAAAATAATGGTGGATTATTTCAGTGACTAGAGTCGAAAAAGTAATTGCTCCACGGTTGGAGTCTGAGAAAAATCGCAGAAAGATAGCGTAATAATATTGTATATCCGTTTTTGTATACATTTTTGTGACAGCTTTCGTATGAAAGAGGGGAAGCGGAATAACGAAGCGTATTCACCACATAGAACATATTAGAAACGAGGAAAAAATAACACAATCTTAGATACCTTTAGAGGAAATGAAAACATCCTCTATTGATATTTAGAAACGACAAACAAAACAATAACACGTCGATTTGCAATCTTAAATATAAAGTAGTTACTTATGTTGACCGTATTACTATTCGATGAAAGGGTGCAGATATAAAATCAAAATAATGACAACATAGCTCTGTATTTAATACGTAATATAATATTTTACGACGGCTATATATAACGAAAGACGAAAACAAGTCATCTATACAAACAAATAAAACGTCTTGATAAAAAACGGATTAGGTCCCATTTTATACGTACAGTACATATTACAAAAATATAAGATCGTATTTTGTGACAATTAATTCTGACTGCATATACATACATAAAAGGATACGATCAAGAAGAATATAATGCCTTCATAAAATAAAACACTACTTAAGTATTTGAATCAAAAATAATTTGCAGTGCATTGATTATTAGAAATTATTATTATTGAGAAGTATTTTATATATATAGCCAGCAGTTTGGCTTAGTGGTAGCGTATATATGTATTTAGCACCACTGAGGTCAAAGGTTTGAGTCCTCGCCATCTGCTGGTTAGATTTGGGGGCTTTGTGACTCCAAATCGATCGTTTCTCTATCAGAGTTTGCCAATTTTATCTGATCATTGATGAAACGGTTCTTGAAAATTGGTATTATATCTAATCCTGTTGTCACAAAATCTGCCTGTGTATAATTTGTAATAATTATACACAGTAATCTGAAATCTATAGATATCTCTATAGACATCTCTATAATTTTGTATTTATTATATGTATAAAAATTGTATACAAAAAAAATCTAAAAATAATCCATAGATGTCTCTATGATTATTATTTCTGATTAATTGTTATATGCTATATATTCTGATTGTATATGTATGTATTACTGTATTTCTTATTTCTGATTGTTTATGTATTCTGTATTTCGTTAACGTACACCCGTCGCATTGGAGCAAATCTGTAATGGCGAGTGTATATTGATTTGTAACAATAAATATAAAAATATTGAAAAGTATTGTAATATTCGTTCCCAAAAGAAGATTATGTTGATCTAAAAAAGCACTGAAAAAGTTGGTTGAAAATTCAATTCAAATAAGAGTATTTTTCCATCGATGCGCCATTTTCGGAATATTATTCGTGCAACATTTTCATCTTTGATTTAAAATTAAAATTCGCATTAATCGTCGTGTTTAAAAATTGAAAAAATTGCCGTTTTAAAATTCACATCAAAGCTCTTCGACTACAGTTCATTACGAAAATATGCAAATAAAACAATTTGTGTATGAAAATTGTCACGGCACTCGTGCAAATGTACGCCGAATTAACTCGTATTTTTTATTTTGCATTTTTTTTTCAGTCGACGCAAATTTAACCCTTATATACACAGGACAGCACGTTATTGAAACAAATGTCGCGTTTAGGTTTTTATTAAAACACGCGTATCGCGCGCCAGACTCGAGTTTTCCCCGTCGCCCGGGGAAAACTTTTCATAATAAATAAAAATGTAAGTCACTTTGCCAAATAAGGTATTTTGACCTTCTGGTAAAAAGCCACACGAGGAAAAGAAAAGTATTACGACGCGTGATAAATTGCCACTATAAAAAAAGAAGATGTACAACTTTTTGAACGAGCTTAAGCCCATACCTATATTATCTATGTTTTATTTTTCCATATACCATGTATGAATGAAGAAAGCGTGTTCTAAATATAGACGTATCTAATTTAAATTTTAAGATGTTGAATAGGTTAATCTAGAGTCGTCGGTTAACTGAAAAATAATAGAAAAAGGAATCGTTCGCATTAAGTCGCGGTCCACTTTGAGATTTATCTGAGAATTTCCTCTCTTCGTTCGATCCGAAGTTTGCATAAATCATTGTAAAAAGCACTGGTGGAAAATCGAATATCATCGGACGCGTTTCGATAGTCTCTCTCTCGAGGCCGCAGGCTGTTATTTTCCAAAAAGAAAATATTTCCATTTCCCGTGCGAAATTTAATTTTCACCCCACGTCTCCTCCCCCCCTTCCAAAAACGCCATCTTCTCGTAATGTTACGGCGAGAATTCGCCATAATTCTCGCCCGACCGGTCTCAGGTCATAAAAAAATAATTTTATCATAACGCCGAACTTATCGAACGACCCTAACGCGCATTCCGTACGAAAAAGAAAATAAATAAAAAAAAGTCCGCCAATATTATGTCTATTAGGAATATGTGGGACGATAAATTGAAAATAAATTTATATGGGATACATAAATATAATTATTCCTTTTTCCGTATTTATTTTGAAACGAGGTAAAAAAAAACACGAAATTGAAACATGTTTTTATATGTGTAGGTATAAAAAATACGACATGTACAATTTTAAGTTTATCTTTGTACTTAGTAACCGTAGATGAAGTTTTGTGATCATTCTTAAGTTCATTTTGTGAACTCAAGATTTTGACTGATTCGAATTCAGAATCGATTAGTGATCACGTTTTCATGATCTGAAAAAAACGTGTGTGTGTGTGTCTGTGTATTTTGGAGATTTTTTGAACACCGTTAGTAGTTTTTCTTAAGTTTTTATCGATACGACGTAAACTTTTAAGTTGACTGAAAATGGTACCTCCTCTTATATGTATGTAGGTGTCCTTTTTTTTCAAAAGTTTTTGAATTCAATTATCTCCCAAACCGCTAACTGAATCGGACTAAATTTTTTTTTACATATAATAGAAATTATAATATTTATAACCTAATATTTCTACCTGAGCCGGAAGTAGTACTTTTACTCTAGATAATCGATGTTTTTTATGTTTTTCTCAGAAACCTTTTGGTTTATTCAACTGAAATTTCGTATCTAGAAGTTTAAGTTTAATATTATTAATTATATGTAAAATTTGATAAGCATCCGTCAACCAGAAGTGGCAGTTTACTCTTGTTCGATTTTTCTTCCACTATTTTTTTCGACCCCATAAACATGTGTGCTCTTCACGAAAAAATTCAAGTATAATAATTGTATTAATATGATGAGAATAAAAAAAAAATCACTAAATTGAGTAAACCAGAAGTGGGATTTTTTCCTCTTAGAAAGTTCAAAAGTGTTGTTTCCACTATTCTGTCCACACTCCTGAACGTATCAAGAATTGAATTTAAAACAAAATAATAAAATCAACATTGTATTTTTCACTCAACACACTACAATAGTAAAATCCTTATGCAAAATTTACATACATACATACACACTTGTTAAGAAACGGATTAGGTTTGTGAGGTTATTATCAAGGAAGACTGAAAGGGATGCTAGGGCTATTAGAAGGTAGAGGAAGCTGCTTACTTCTCATTTTCTTAATACAATTTTATACATTGTTTCAGCGTTGCAAATGTTTGCATTCAAGTATATGTATATGTATGTAGAAGTAATTCAATATACCGTTTGTAAAGAAAAGATTTACTTCAAGAAAGTAAAACGGAAAAAAATAACTTTTTTAATACATGTGTGTATTTATAGTCTATGAACAGGATAATTTAGACCTATCTAATCAAATTATATTTTTAATTATGTTAAATAATCACCTAATTCGACGCAATCGAGCGAAAATTTCTGCTCATTTGCATAATCCGGCGATCAGTCCCAAGGGGGAGTCTCTCAGGTGTTTCGCTCGTTTCGTAATCCCGATGAAAGTGACGGGATGATCGAAAATTGATCGTAAGGACCTCTTTTAAATACGATAAATACAAAGTCTGAACTTTGTTGGAAGGAATGTTTGTAAAATTAAATTTTCAACGCGACGCGCATACTTGTATAACATATGTCCATATGTATGTAAGTAAATATTTAATATATATATATATATATATATATATATATATATATATATATATATATATATATATATATATATATATATATATATATATATATATATATATATATATATATATAAATATTTCATTCGAATATGAAAGCAATAATATTTTGAAAAATAACTATTTAACAAGCAAAACAGTGATGTTCTATTATATATTCGGTTCGCAGACGATATAGTTTTAATAGCTCGTGATCCAGCTGACCTACTTAACAGACTATCACAGGTGGACAGGGAATGTAGAAAAGTAGGATTGAAAATTAACGTACATAGATAAGACTAAGCTAATGTTCAATAGTTATTACATGCCTAATAGCTTCCCATTAGATGATAAATTGACACGTCGGGTGAAAAATGAAGAGACAAAAAGACGTATGAAATTAGGATGGAGTGCATTTAGACGGTGAAACTTGGAAACGGAACGCCAAAATGCTACACAAAATCCAATGCACAAAAAGAAGTATGGAACGCTGCATGCTTGGCATAACGAGGAAAGACAGGAAGCGGAATACGTGGGTGAGAAGTATGAAAAGGGTAGTGGACATAGTGGATAGAGTAAAGAGATTGAAATGGCAATGGGTGGGTCACGTGGCTAGAAGAATGGACGAAAGGTGGACAAAAGAAGTGCTTGAATGGTACCCATGAAGATCGCAGGGAAAATGGGTGGGCGAAATTAGGAAAATGTGCGGGGACGAGAGTTGCGCAAAACAGAGACGAGTGGAAGTGTGTTGGAGAGGCCTTTATCCAGGAGTGGTTGGCGAATGGCTGTAAATGATGATGATGATGATATGTAAATATTAAAGAACTTTCGATAGTTAGTTTATTTATGATGTAAACCAATCTAGTATCTAAATATAGCAAAATTTATAATCAAAGTATAATACTAAATATAGTTACCAATGCATGTATGTATTAATGTATTAGTTTCTCTATTCATTTCTCGTCGGATGCAGTCTATTTATAAAAGATCCATCACAGTAGAATATGCGGTGAGAGGAAGCGATGATACAATGTTTGATTGCCGGATTTAGGGGATTACGTACAGTTAGGGGATGTTAGGGTGTCTTCTTGCCTGGCTGTGTGTATGCATTTTGCAAAAAATAAAAAGGGAGACTGAAAAATAATTGCTTTCGTAACGAAATTACTTCGTATTAAATGATTCATACGCTGGGGGTGTACACGATCAGGGGATGCCAACTTTTTTTGCGGTCAAATCAAATCCGCATGCAAATTTAGATCGTTCGGATATATAGATGTTATCGGCCTGGATTTGCATGCGTCGACTGTTCGCAAATGTTTACTATTTTTATTTGTTTTTTTTTTTATTTTATTTTATTATTATCTCGTACTGTTTTATATCATCTCCTCTGCAGTATCGTGCATTAACAAAAATAGGCTTCTTTTGTGCGAATGTTGAAAAGTTTTTTCTCTCCCTCTCTCTCATACACTTCCGTTGTTGTAAAACTCTCGTGATGTTTTTGACAACTTTCTCATTAGTAAGAATTTCCTCATTCGCTTAATTGTGCGAAGAAAATTAAGCGGAGGGACGGAAAGTTTTCATTTTATTTACTCGCAAAATATTTTCCTTTCAACGCGCCTTTATTATATGCCTTTCTTTTCGGCATCCTTTCTTCTTCTTTTAAGTATTTTTTCCGCCGTCTCCGTCTTTATTTTCTCACGTATGTATGTCGGAGAAGAAAAGCAGCGAGTGGAAGAAAAACGCTACCCGGCCCTTTTGTCGGACGTCGGGGGAAAACGCTCGTTCCGTTTCGATCGAGACGATATCATTAATTCAATTTAAATTTACATCGATGTATACAAAAAGCGAAAACAAAATATACAACGATACCGCAAAAAAAAAAACGGTCACAAAAGACCCCTTTGACTGTTCAAAGCCGTGCCTATAAATAAGCGTCTATCGAAAAACGACAAGATAATTTCAAACGCAACGTAAAAATTTCAACAGGAATTCTGTGACGCAACATTGAATACAATATCTGGGTCAATTCTATATTTTGATTTTAATGGTGCGTATTTTTATGGTAGATAATATATAATATTTAAATATGCAATTATACGAACTCGACTGCTTTGAGCATGGAGTAGAGAGAGAGAGATTAAATAGATTATTCGATGTTATCTTATTCAGATGATAACTTTAAGATTTCAATATGCGCTGAATAAGACGTCATTGAGTATCATAAATATACAATTGAAAGCCGCAAATATTTGATTTGAAATAAATGGAGAATATAATCAGGAAATGAAATTTCATTTGTGTTTTTTTTTAATCGTCTCACAAAGTTCAAAAAAAGTGGTCAAAATCGTATTTTTATTTTTTTATTTGTCGTTCAGGGTTTTTCCTTTACAAATTGTCACTATACTACATATAACTGTATATAAAAATACTGAGCCAATTTTACGTGATGTTATTCGACTTCAGTATGAAAGAGAGGATTATATAAGAGAAAAAAATACACAAACCTGAAATCTTTTCCAGGTATGATAATTTGTTTGTATGTATTTATAGGAAAATTGTAACATCACAGCCCACGCCAAGTCCCCCAAGCAAAAAGTAATTTACTTTATAATAATGTACATATGTATAATAGAAAATATATGTGAAGGTATATACATATATGTATGTAATTCGCAATGGATATTGTAATAAAAAAGGGAATAGAACGAAAAACGTCGCAAGAATAAGCTCATAGAAAGGATGCCTGGATGAATATTACGGTCTTAATGGGATTTCAAACATACATACATAATATATTCATTTCCAGTACTATTATTCAATTGAAAAATTCCAGGTATAAAACACTATCATTTCATAAACATTTTTAAATTAATATCATAATTTTGTCATATAAGAGAAAAAACTTACAGGTTTGTAGCAATAGCTTCATTTATAAAAATTAGCTTTGACTATACTTAGACTGACTGATTTTTACTGTACCAAAGAATACTTTCTGTACTTGCTGGTACGTGCTGTTCTAGTTTGAATAGACCTTAATTATTAAATTATATAAACAAGTATATATAATAATACTAATATATAAAAACTAATTATAAAAAAATATTAGGCGTTTAAACAAATAAAATCTGACAAAACGAACGTAGTCGAAAACTGTCATCGCTTCGAGATTTTTTTGAATTTTGAAACATGTTAATTAGTATTCTATTTCACATTTGAAATCTCTCTCAGGGGCCAAACCCCGCAAAATGGCAAAGTTTCAAAGTGATCAAAGTGATCATTTTTACTAAGAAAAAAACCTTGAATACTCGTAGCATTGAGTACTTTCAATTCCGGCCAGTATTTGAACCCATAACGTTACTAATGGTAAAAATATGCTTCACTAGTGAGCCAAGTTTTGACTAATTTATAAATAGAACTTTTTTAATTAGAATTTTGAGTCATTGATAGATCTTTTTAAAAATGTACGATTTAATTATATTACTAGCGTCATTTCGATGGAACATCAAACGAAGAAATTAGTTGCGGAACAGGCTGTAGTGCAATATATTTATGCAAATGGGTAGGACACCCTTCTGTGTCGTAAAAATATAAGCGTATCCTGAAAGTTTGCCGATCGCTGGAGCAGAAGGTTAACCGAGAGAAAGATGGCCGCGGCGCACGCCGGAGGATAAGGGTTGACCCGGCGGCGACGGCACCAGACATAAGGGTGGGTTTCGGATAGAGGGTGAGAAAGAGAGAGAGAGAGAGAGAAAGGGGGAGGCTGGGTCCTAACATAAAAATCCCACTATCGCTTCACAATCAAATCCTCGGGATAAGGGGGAAGAGCTCGCGCGCGTCCTCTCCGATATATAAAACTAAACGGCCGGAATTTATGGGACAGAATAACCATATGAACAGCTACTCGCAGGACAGCATTGTTAAAACTGCTCCAGGGGGCGAGCGACCACTACACGTGGGAATTGCCTCGAAACACACACATAAATATGACTCATACTGTGTATGTGTGTGTGTGTGTTTGGGTTAGGATTAACATTCGGCGAAGGATCAAATCCCTGCCGGCTCTTTACCTAGTAGGGCAATTGAGTCATGCTTTGATGGGGCGTAGATAGTGGAGGAATAATATGACTTTTTTGACAAGTTGATATATGTACTATGTGTGTATATTTGATTTTGATTTTTAAATGATTTTTATTTTTACTAAATTATATCCACAATGAATTTTATATATTTTTTAATAGCTACTAGGGATCCCAAATATTCGTCGACTTCAACTATTCGAATATCGAATAGTAAATCAAGAGCTATTCGAATATTCGAATATATTCGAAAATTAAAAAAAAAGATAATTACATATAAACCAAGCATAAATTTGAATGAATCTTATCATAGTTGCCATTGAATTCCAATTAGTTTTTAAAGCCAATAATAATTTAATTTTTTTATTTTCTTTTTTCATTATGATTTCTTGTAAAAATGTATATTTCGCCGGTGACTTCTTAAATATTCGTATTATTTTTCTGATGTTTTCTAAAATTTCGTAGAGATTATTATCGATCTAAAAGTGATTTTCTTCAAACATTTCCGTATTTATGTAATTAATAAAAATCTTCTTCATTATCTTCATTTTTATCACAATTATATGTATTTCATTTTCTTCATAATCGTCCTCTTCTTCCTCATCACTCTTTTCATGTTGATTTTGTGTATTTAGTTTATAAAAAAATATATACACGAGTAATATTCGAATAGTTGATGAAATATTCGAATAACGAATGGCTGAAAAATCAGACGAATAATTCGAATACTCGATTATTAGAATATTCGATTGGGATCCCTAATAGCTACTGATCTACTGATCATTTTCTATTTTACAATTTCAATTTAATTTTATTAGTAATCATAGTATTATATTATTCTAATGTTAATGTACAGCATAATAGGAAAAAGAGCATAATACATCTAATACATAATATTAATTAAAGACTATCTGAAGTCGACGATCTAAAGCAGATTGTGTTTAGGTAATCTGTGTTTATACTTGGAGGGTATAGACATTTTGTTGTAATCACTAAAGAGCGGACCCAGAGCGCGCTGTTCATTGTTCACATGTTGTAAATGCATTGTTAAAGGTTTGCCGAACCTTTTATTACATATTATATATATATATATATATATATATATATATATATATATATATATATATATATATATATATATATATATATATATATATATATATATATATATATATATATATATATATGTATGTAGGGGAAACATTACATTTGTTGAAACTGTTGACCACTTAAAAATAAGTATCATATGATATGTCTGAGTACCCTTTGTGCCATCAATGGTTCTACTATTCACTACTAATTGATAGTTTTATATTAATTTCTGTCAATTGGCTTCAATTACATGCAGGGCTGACGAGATGGAACGAAGGGGATAAATTCTCGAGGCCCACGCTACTTGATTCTGGAAAAAATCGTAATAAAAATATATAAAAAAAAAAACTAATTAAAAGCCGACAGCAAATAATAAATCCACCCTACTAGGTGATTACAAGGCTTATATTCTTTAAACTAATATTATTTTTAATTAATTTGTAAAACAAACAATCTCTTTCAATATATGTATGTGTATATTTCCATGAAATCTTAAAAGAAGTTGGTAAAAATAGGTTCATATTTTTTCATAATTCCTCGTCAAAGTACAAGAATATATACTTCTATGTCCACATTAAAGCTTCTTTTTTTAAATTGATGATTAACAAAGGATTAATTATACTTTTTCCTAGGCGACATCTATGGATAGATTTTAACATAATTTGATTTTATGTTTATTATTTGCCGAATTTCAAAATGCTTGAAAACTTTGAATTTGCGAAATATTTATGGACAAATTTGCAACATTTTATAAATCAGCAAATTCGACATGCTGTAAACTCGAATTTTGCTAGAAATTGGACAGGATTTCCAATTTGTTGGAACCCTTTCAATGAAATCAGATAAATTGGTAAGCTCTTATAGAAAACGATCAGCCTTGGAGTCACATATCCAAGGTCTAGCCAGTGGCACAAATAGGAATTAAACCCGTGACCACAAAATTGAACGCATTACACGATAACCACTGATCTATGCTGCTGGTTCAATCAATCATCAGCCTCAATCCGAATTGAAAAGTGAATTCTTATGAAGTATTTCATACATGTATATATAATATATTTTACGACGCTTTTTTTTATGACGTAATCGATATTACGAGAGAAAAACAAAAATAGTTACGACCACCAAAAACAGAAAAAATATTCATCCAACAAAAGTTTCGAACTCCGGTTTTAGCACTGCAGAGCTTTTGCACACGTCCAAATAAATACACAAAATAACTTTTTCCGAACGTTCAGCTCGCAGCTCACTCTAGACAAAAGCGAAAAAGTAATGGTCCCGTTACATTCAGTTCGAGCCTGATTGGACATCAGAGTTAGGCTTTCGCCGGCTTTTTGTGTGTCGTCTCGTGCAGTTTCTCGATCAGATTGGCCAAAACAAATACGAACTATTGAAATTGTTTGGCGATGATCCAGGGTAAAGGAGAATGGCACTCGATTTACATCGCAGTGGGGTGGAGCAGTCGGGCCAAAAGGTTTTATGTGTGTCAATCATTCCTTCACCTGTGAGAATGTGCCAAACACTTGTCTAGAAAACTTATGTAGTTAGAGTTAGTCGATAACGTAATATTGTAGGCATACCTATCTTAGCCAAATTGTCCTGGAAATTACTATCCAAACATACATAATAATGTGTACGTCGTTTTAAGATATACATATGTACATGTACACCAGTGTTCGCCAAGTGAGTTGATTCAGGGGTAGTTTATATTTTGAGCGTGAACCTTTTTTTTTCGACTAATGAAGGACGAATGTCAGTCAAGAAACTGATATTGTTCTCGCAATATGGAAAAAAATAACTATAATGAATAGAGGTAGGATAGCAAAGGTGCCGCTCATTGTTCCATTGTTGTAAATCCTTTGTAAAAAAGGTTCGGCAAACCTTTAAGAATGCATTTACAACATTTGAACAATACGCGGCATCCTCTGGGTCCGGGCTTTAATAATGAATACTTACGGAATTTTAGTACCTGCCATGCTCATTCATTAAGACAATTTTTTATGCAAACACTGTGACTCTCTCTCTCTCTCTACTCCATGTACAAATACTTTTTTTTATGAGCAAGACATTATTTAGCTGTCAGTAGGGATGTTCGTTTTATTTAAAAACTAGCTGTACCCGGCATGCGTTGCAATGCCAGAATAACGCATGCAATTCCAGTTCCCGTTCTCGTTCCCGTTCCCATTTGTCGGGAAAATGCAGGTATCGAACATATTTGAAATTATTTAATTGTTTGTTTATTTTACCCTAACAACGCAGGTCATGACGCGAAAACATTTGAAATTATTGCGTTGCAATGCCACTCATTCCCATTTTTCCCGTTTCTGTTCCCGTTTTAGGGGGATTTTTTTTCACAGTAATTTTTCCGGACATGCATACAAAAAATCCTGAAAGTTCCATCTTAATCGGTTCAGTGGTTTAGGAGCCTATTCGAGACACACACACAGACATTCATTTTTATATACATATATAGGCAATACATACATATGTATTAGCGTAATCCTGCAATTATTTGCAAATTACATAAAATATCATGGCTTTCAAAGTATTTAACATATTTTGATATTATTTCAATATCAAACTTACCAAATCTCGGAGCAGCCAAACATCAAGATCCAATTAACTTTAAAAAGAGTATTTATACTTAGCCCGACGATAACCACCAGACTATGTAATCGGTAAAAATACCCTTCCCACAAGTAACTATCAGTCGGCGTAAAGGCATTGATGTATAATACACTAGATCCGCCCTCACGTCTTATACTGGTCTCCCTTTTGGCGCATGCAAAATACATGGCGCATGCACAGTTTCTACCTGCACAGTAGGTACCGCTGCGTCGTAGGGAAAAAAACATTTTTTTCCCAACTTCCCCGCTAGTTAAACCCCCCGCACCCCTCAGTTAGTGAAGACAAGATCTCCGACCAAAATCACACGTCAGGGGCCATCTACATATGTGTATTATACATCGATGGCGTAAAGGGTATTAATACCTGTCCCGCATTGAATGTGTTATTATTGTGATGATGTTATGGTCTTATGTTATATTATTATGATATTATATTATTATTATGTTGTTCTGATTGAATGACTGGTCATAGTAACGCGTTGGAGCTCTCTGTAAGGTCACTGTGGCTAATATGTTAAAAATAAAATAGAATAAAAATAAATAAAATTTGCATCACCAGCGATTCTTCCATTCTTTCTCCCCCGTTCAAAATCCGATAAAGTGAAATCCTTTCAACGACATTTCATTTCATAGTAAGCCGTAAAACTTTTTATTATAATGAACTAGCTGCGCTCAAAACCACTCAAAGTATCTTCTTTAAAACAAAAAAATTATGACTACATTGTGAGACTGAAACCAAGATACTAGTTATACTAATAATACTAGTTTTATGCCCGTTGAAATTTCAATGGGTGCTTTTGGATTGATACAAGCTACAATATGAATAGTAATAATTAACCGGAATCGGAACTGAAACAGAAATCGGGAAATAAATAATAATAATAAATAAACGTTGAAATCCGAATCGGATAATATGATCAGTACGTACTGAAATTAATTTAATTTTTCTAATATCGTTAAAATATAAATTATTTTCAATTAAAAATATATATTTAATTGTTTAACATGAACTTTTTTGCATTATGCAAGAAATTCTTCGAGCGATGAATGTATCCTTCAGTTCATGACACAAAGTCGTTTATTTGTTCGTCGCAGCTCCTGAGAACGCTACCTACTCTCATGTATCGATAGCACAATTAAATATCCACCCTAGACAATGGTTTGAGCCGTCATAAGCGCAAAAATGGTCCAAGGCCCATTTATTTCGTTAATGGGTCCATGAATGGGGACCAATATTTAAATGTGCTCAAGACACATATGGTGCCTCACATAAAGCCTGGTGGTATCCTTGATCCTGACAGCATTTTTATGCATGACAGCGCTCCTTGTCATGCATAAAAAAAAATTGTCATGTGAAAAATATTGCAAAAGTTGGAAAACTTTTCGAAAAAATTAAAGTTTTATTTTTGAAATTTTTATGCCGGGTCGCGTACCGGTAACGATAAAAGGTGGCGGGCCGCCGTACCGGCTATTCTACAACCCTGACTATATCTGTGAAATATTAGTTCTATAGTTCATGAACTATTCGTGTACATAATTCGAACTATAGTTCATGAACTATTCGTGTGAGAGTTCGCCGGTTCGAATCCGAATGAGAATTTATGCAAAGTGTAGGCTTTTTATTATCAATTAATTCATTATGTTCGGCTAGCGCTAGGATACACACACAGATCCTTTATATATATATATATATATATATATATATATATATATATAATTTAAACGAAAACGGCAAACATATATATACGGCACAAATGAACAGACCTGCAATGAATTTCAACAATACGAAGTGCAGTTAATTCTCAATCTGCATTCAAGATCCTTAGCGCCGACTTGAATTAAAGTTAACAGCTCAGCATCCGGAACAATTGCGGCTATATATGTAGGTACATATATACATAGTTACCGAGACCATATCTCGCGTTTAAATAATACCCGAAGAGTCGACGGCTAGACTGCCGTGCGAAACAAAGAGGCCCAAGTACCCGAGTACAACTTGATATTTGGCGAAATTATAAGAGCTACTAAGTTGCAAGGATGATACGGACTCGTATATTTCACTAGGCAATTCCGACGTTACGACTCGACCAGATCCCATACACTTACATGGCCCCCGTACACGTTCGTACACAACGGTGAGCGGTCTCGAGTGCGGTTGTGTGCGTCGGCTCTAACGTAGTTAATTACGAGAGCACCCTGGAGACCCTCAAGCGAAACGTATATATTCGTCAAAATGCTTTTTTAAATGGACTTACATACTATATAAAGTAAATGCTGGGAAACGTTTGCACCTACATATACATACATACGTGTGTGATATAATATTATACAGAAATACGAAAGTGATTGGGGTTTAATTACTGTGACATTAATTAAAGTTTCGTTATATGCAGAGATGTGGAGTATATTTTGCGATGTATTGAATAGAATGATTGCGATGAATATAGGAAATTTGAGAGCTACTTTTGTACCATTTTCACTCTCATACATCTCACTAACCATTTGCCCGCAAATGACCGCTATATAAGTCATGCGTAAAATGCCGGTAGCGAGAATGATGTGACTCACTGTGTAAACAAAATATTTCAGGCGTGATTCACTATTTAACCCTCCCTCACCGAAGTGGGGTATGCAAGTGCCCCAATTTTTACGTTGTTCGTAATAACTATGTGGTTTTAAAAGCTATACACCCTACATTTCTTGTATTTATAGAATGAACTTCAAGAAATTTATTTTAATAGATTTTGTATGATTAAGAAAAGGGGTACATCGTAAAAAAATACATTTATACATTTCTACGTTCCAAAGTATGATTTAAAGGCGGTAGCGATAAGTCATGTTTTTGACTGCTTTTTGCTTGCATATTCTTGTTGATCGATGAATCAATGCGAGAGAAAGAGATATCGCTTTCGTCGCTTTTGGCGCGTGGTATTGAGTCATGCAGTCGCCTGTTGACCTTACTTATGTGCTATTGCGTGTTGATGCTTGTCGTTATTTTTTAATACAAAAATAGTCAAAAACATGCTATAGGACTAAAACTTTTTATGTTGATGTATAAAATGATTAAAAGGATATATATATATATATATATATATATATATATATATATATATATATATATATATATATATATATATATATATATATATATATATATATATATATATATA
The DNA here is from genome assembly GCF_051622035.1 of Arctopsyche grandis. NCBI lineage: Eukaryota > Metazoa > Arthropoda > Insecta > Trichoptera > Hydropsychidae > Arctopsyche > Arctopsyche grandis. Next base: position 29,545,930 of record NC_135357.1, read on the forward strand.
TATATATATATATATATATATATATATATTGAACCCATTTGTATTGAGAAAAGCTGTATTTTGATTAAAAATACTGGGGTCTTACTCGACCCCCGTTCGGGACATTCGTTCGATCTCGATGCTCCGTCCTTCAAAGGTTAAAAAAATACTTCAGGTATCAATTGACATATTTGATCATTGAATAAATCCTAAAATACATATTTATAGCCGAAAGCTTGACTTTTAAATTCGCTAAAAAATATCGATATGATGCCTCTGATACGAAGCTAGAGGAGTTACATCATTAACGAAATCGTTAAAAATTACATCCAAATCATCTGTCAGATCGACGTGATGACAACTGGCTATCCAAATACGCCTTTCTACCGTCAATACTTAACTTCACATATTGAACAGTTATATCAGTTACTTTTTCCACATTAAATCATATATTTATATTATTCTTTCAATTGGTAATGATACATTGGACTTACATAGCTGTGGATACGTGTACATACATAGGATAAGATTTATTTCCCATTTTGAAACTATGACTAATTTTATATTTAAACACATTTATTTTAACAACGGCATACCCGTTGGACCCAAATTTATATTTTTCCAAGTTATCGGGTTGCCCCTGAGCGACATTTATGTTATTAAACTTGTAAATTAAAGATCTTAAATTTTGAAATCATATTCAAATAGTCATGACAGTGGGTAGAATTCTTTTTACTAATTTGATGATAAATTGGAAACGATCAAATTGGAGTCACAATTATCCAAGTCTAAACGGTAAACAGAGAATACTCGGAATAAATTCTTCTCAATCCAAATCAACACGCGAGATCCAACCTGGCAGCCTCTCGGTGGTAATCATTAACGCAACAGTTTCTACAGTTTCTCATTGATTTGATCAGTTTTAATTTTCTCCAGCATATTTTCATGCTGAGTGGGCCCAGAAATTAGTTTTTGTATTAAAGTATTTTTAGTATTAAATTAAAAAAAAATGTTGTAGTTAAAAAACCGTTTTAAAAAACAAAGTTCATATTTGTTTATTATAATACTAGCTGAACCCGGCGTTGCAATGCCACAATAACACGTGCAATTCCCGTTCCCGTTCTCGTTCCCGTTCCCGTTCCCGTTCCCGTTCTCGTTCCATAGACATTCAATTTTATATATAGGTATAGATATATGTACATATTTGCTGACGTGGGCCATCCGCTGTGTGTTTGTGGTACAGCCCTGAATGGTCAGTATATTCGAGAGCGAGGTAGGCGTGGCGCGATTATTGTCACACTCGCGGCGTGATGCGTTGAAGGTGGGATAGTTTTACTTTCGCGTCAGTAAAATTGTAATTACAAATATTATTATCAAGAGGTTTTTTCCAGTTTTTTTTTCACAGTAATCTTCCCGGATATGTATACAACAAATCCTGAAAGTTCCATCGTAATCGGTTCAGTATTTTAGGAGCCTATTCGAGACACACACAGACATTCAATTTTATATATACAATTGATTTTTCTTTGAATGTAGGAAACTTTGTTGAAAAAATGTCGGTAGATAATATCCAACTTAAAATATAATACTCCAACCCTGTTCGCACAAAAGAACAACGTTCGACAAATACACACACACATATAAGTAGCTAAACACAAATAGATAGTATGGGGCAAGTCAATAAAAACCAAAAGATTAAGTATCCCCGACCGAATCGAGAGAACCTTTTTATTGGGCAATTTAAATTCCCGAGCGGTGAATCGATGCGAAATTTTCACGTTAATGAAGCCGAAAGATACGACGCTCCCGGAATTATCAAACTCGGGAATTTCATATGTTCCTTTCCACCAGCAGTTTCCTTTCGTCCGACAAAAGAAAACCCGTAAACGGGGCCCCTTTTAAGCTACGAGCTCTCACAGTTTACGACTCCTTATCCGCGGGAAAAAAAAAAGCGAAAATAAAGAACAACGGTCGAACAAAGCATGTTACGGGCGTGTGTATCTTCATACGACAATTTATATGTAAAAATTGTATCATCCCGTAATATTGTTACGGATACGACCCGTGGATCTTTACGAGACAAATGGATCAGAATAATGTCGGATGACAAGATATGAAAAAAATATAAACATTACTTTTATATCGCACACGTCAAAATATTATCACTGGGTACAATACGCTCTCGTCACATGTGAAAGCTTTCATTAAAATTTCAGCTTATAATTTCATTTTTTTCGTAAAATAACATAACCTTAACAGACGCGCTGAATGAAGTGGCGAATATTAAAATGTGCACAAATTAAAGTTGATTTTATGTGATTGGGATTATAATTATGATAGCTTTATCATATTTCTGGAATCTTATATATAATTTCGAAAGATACTTTGCATATACATATTTAACATTGGTTGCTTGGTTGGTTGGGGTGGACATATTCGATTTTTTTTTTCGATTCATAGGCACTGATTCGATTCAAAGGATTCGAAGCCTCCGGGGGGTGAAGCCCTAGGGGGCAAAGCCTCCGAGGGCGAAGCCTTAGGGGGCAAAACCCTAGGGGCGGATTCTGGTATACATATAATTTCGAAAGAGACAGTATATAAATATGTTTGTTTGTTCGTGACAGTCAATTTTATAAAAAAAACTAATGAGTATTCAAATAAATTTATATAAAATAAAACTATTTAAATAAATTTAATAAAATGTTTACTATTAGATTATTCATGTTTAAGCGATTTATATTACAAATACCGAGCGAAGCCGGGTAAAACCACTAGTATTAAATAAAATCAGTATCTATATATATATTATATACATAGGTACATACATACTATTAGCATATATATAATATCGCTATTCTGTGTGTCTGTGTAAGATAACGCTCACCGTACTGTAAATAGTCGACATACATATGTAAATAACTTGAGATTTGCAAGACATAAGAAAGGTAGGAAAGGAGATGGCAATTAACAGGAACAGTTTCACTAGAGACTAGAGATTACTAGATACCCCGGATTAAGCTAACGGGATTCAGTAAGTGCCCGAACAAAGGATACGCTGGAGTTCTCAGACCCGCGCTAGTGCGTGCGGCTCACCACGGTAGAACTTTACGTGCCTATACAATAAATACTTAAATGTATCGGGGAAGCTATAGTGTGCAACTTGTCCTTTATAAGGAGGTACACACGGAAGATCAGGGTATTCTGGAGTGAGAGGTGGTTACGTGTGGACCTCCTGAATCGTTGAATATATTATGTGAAGCGACTTTGGCCTTTCATTTGGATCCTGAACCCACCTCGACACAACAATATAAACAACACCTGAAACGTGATAGTAGGATTTTTAAGAGATGTATTTTCATGTAGTGGCTACCACGAATAGACGCAGCTCTACGTCAATTGAATAAATTTTGATAAAATGTTCAGTATGTTATAAAAAAAATATCGGGAATGAAGCGGGATATTTTGGGATTGGTAGCAAATACTACGCGTGACGCATAATTACACTCGTTTCGGTTTTGACGCGCTCGACAAACGGCCTTTGTCCAGGACCTCTCCTTTAAAAGGAAAATTGTCGATACTAGACGGAAGGGGAGGGAGGTGAAGGGATGTAGGAAAGGACGAGGGGGTAGATTTGGAAATTTTCGGGTCGTTTCCGACCCGTCTCCCACCCACTAGCGCGCATACATCATCGTAGCCGGAAAACGCGAGAGTTATATTAAAAAAAATTATTATTATAACTTTGCACGAGTTATAAGAGGCCGATATGGGAAGATGGATCGATTTGGATTTATTTCAATCTGTTTTTTTTTTTTTTTTGGGAAAAATTCGACGAAACTTTTATTTTTTGTATAGACATCGACCCAGTTTTGTATACGGGTGGGGAAAACGGGTTAGTTTACATTCAAGTACCGACAACTTATTCGATTATTCGTATCGATTTTTATACCTTAAAATCAATTGTGTTTTCAATCAACCAACAGCATGGACTAGTAGTTAGCATATCTTGTTATGGTCAGTGTGAGTACTAATTTGAGTCCTGGTTTGTGATTAGGCTGGTCGTTTCCAATCAGAATTTGTCAATTTTTCAGATTTAGATTGAAACGACTCCTACAAAAATTAGCTTTCCCTCCCCATTTCTCTTGCAATATCTTAAGTTATATCTCAAGGTTTGCCGGGTTTCTCTCCATATATCTCTGTGGATGATTATTGTATAATAATTCGTATTGTCGTATAAATATTTGTTACGATGTTTGCAATGTACTTTGCTTTGTTTGACCATATATTTCATGTATAATTTCGAGTCATGTAATAATTATATATAGAATTTGGTGTGTTTCTTGATCTGTAAAGTACACTCGTCACATCTGTAATGGCGAGTGTACATACATACATAGATTGAATAAAAATAAAATAAAATGTACATACCAAAACCTACATACATAAATATCAAGAAGGAGTGGAAGTCCTCTTATCGTTCCCTTCTCAGTTTAATTACGTAAAATGGGGGTCGCAACGTTTCGTAACACAATCTGCTCATAAATCCTGATAAATAAATAGCTCTACCCTGCGTAAAGGAGTTTTCACTTCAAAAATCAACAAATATAAAATCTGACATTGCGAGAGGGTGGCGAAAAGGGAAAAAACGACCGAAAGAGTGTGGACAAATACGGCAACGTGGATAAATCCGGCAAATAGACGTCACCAAGAATGATAATGGAGTATTTTCAAACGTGTCTATTAAGATTATCTTTCACCGTCGTAATGGCGGATTTGAATTACACGTGCATTGACGACCAAACCGAGCAAAATGGCAAAGTTTGAAAACGATCGGATAAGAACCCAAATTTTGTCAAATGAAATCAGACGTAATTAGTATATATAGTAATTAAAATTTATAAAATTTATAAATAAATTATAAAATTAAGACAATATCTAAAAAAACCTAATTAAGAAATCTCCAATTCTCTCCGTAAACTTTGATCATGAGTATGGCAAAGTGCTCAATCTGACATAGCGAGAGGGGGGCGAAAAAGGAAAAAACGAATAGAACAGTGTGGACATGTGGGACAGTGTGGACGACACACTTCACCGTGAAGGAAGATGCAGTATGTTCAAACGTATCTATTACGTACGTACGTACGATTATTTTTCACTATGGTAATGGCGGACGTCATTTCCACTTATATTGATGAACAACCCGAGCAAAATGGCAAAGTTTGAAAACGATCGGATAAGAACCCAAACTTCAGACGACAAAATCGATTCTGAACTAAGAAGAGGTTAGTAAAAATTGAAAGCAAAGTAAAAAGAGGTTAGTAATAAATTATGAACGTTGGGATATCAACATAAATTTTGGTAAGTGGAATACATTTACATATTATTATTCCAATTTAGAGTAAATATTCGAATAGAAAATGTGTCAGACATGAAGCGGCAGCACGGAAAGTTAAAAAAACTTAGCCAATTTAGATTTAATTGAGTGTGCGGCTGCGGATCGAAGTAACCCTTCGACCGCAGTTGAAAGTTTTTCTCGCGTAGTTTTACTACTACCAAACTGAAACTATTTTACAGCTTCCACGGCGCTTTCTCGTCTAATCCAACTTCGCTAGACAGTGTGGAAGTAACGGGATAAGGTTTGCTAGTGAAATTGGGTTACAATAATAATAATAGTAATAAAAAGAACACATCCGATGATGGTAGACGAGCTGTTAAGTCAAGTTTTGACGAGCGACCCCTTCAATTTGCGCTCGTCGGGGAAGATTAATTACTGCAACGACGAAAGGGTATAGGATAGGGGGGAGGGGGGGATTCTAAATTGAAATTGGAAACTTTTCCGAACGGAACTTATAATAACCCAACTACATATTTTAGCCGTAGCGATTCACAGTATTCTGGGAAGGTCGCCGAAACGTCGCACAGTGGTACCGATGAATTGCAAATTCAAAGAAATATTATAACAATTATTTGATATCGTTTCTTTTTACAAAAATAGCTTTTAAAAGTAATGCCATTAAAATTTTTAGCTCTTTGCTTTCATTGTTGTTGGATGATTAGAAACTTATTCTATAATTGTCAATTTTGTCTAACTTTTATGTATTGAATGTTTCAACTCAAAAATACTTTTTATAGTAATTTTTTCTTTTATATCAATTTTCTTATCCAAAATGCCACTTTGCCTGAAGAAATAAAACTTCGATCAATTTTTTTTTCCAGTGATAACGTATGGATGTAGAACTTGGACACTGAACGCCAAGATGCTACACGAAGTCTAATGCACTCAAATACGTATAGTACGCTGTAATCTCAACACGACGAGAAAATATAGGAAACGGAATACTTGGATGAGAATTACGACAAGGGAAGTTGATATGGTGAACACAGTGAAGAAAATGGTAATGCACGGATTACCACATTAACCACTAACCACTAGCACACTAGCCACTTCTTTCATGCGAAAAAATGCACGAAAGAAGTGCCAGAATTTACCCGAGAGAATGTAAAAGAGTGCAAGAAAGGTTGCAATACAGATATATGACTAAAATTGTAAAAAAAGTGTGAGATGAAATGGATGAGATTTTCCCAAAGCAGAAATGAATGGAAGCATGTAGGAGAGGTTGCCAGAAATGGGTGGTGAATGGCAGTAAATGATCATGACGATAATGTAATGTATAGGTACATATAATTTGCTTTAAAAATCTTAATAGTGTATTTTATAGTTCGAAATTTTTATTTTAATCAAATTTACTAAATTTTATAGAGTAAAATATAATAATCAACGAATTTGTTTATAAAAAAATAGAAGACTTTTATTGAAAAAGCCACAATTCGAAATATAATTGTGTTCAATTAACTAAAATTTTAAATCATTAGCAATCAATTTCAAGTGATTTGTGTTGAAAATATAATGTACGTATTTTTATCGATTGGTGATATTAAATACCAGAATCTGGGAAAATTATTCGTACTCCAGAGGCGATAGAAAAAAAGCATTGTCCAACAAATTTTAAGTAAAATTAACAGCTTGGAATTAAGCGTCTTATATAATATATAATCTAATATATAATTTCGAAAGAGACTTTGTATGTAAGTATCATTGGTTGGGAACTTCTTAAACAATACAAAGTTTTTATGGCAACTATTCAATTGGTTCAATTTTATATTTTTTTCGATTCAAATAAATTTAATAGAAAATCAAATTAATATTTACTATTAGATTCGCCATGTTTACGCTGTTTATATTACAAATACTGAGCGAATCCGGATAAAACAACTAGTATACAATATATGTACATATATCATTACTCAAAAGTATCCGTATAAATACTTTTATTATAATTATACATAGATTAAATATATTAAATTTGATATTCCGGTGTGAATATAAATAATGCATATTCACAATACACATATGTATATATGAAATTCAAGATCACATAAAAAATATTCGACTTAATTAAAATAATATTATCGTACAACCGAAAATTTAACTCCATAGTGCGCTGCACACTTTACATTTCAAAAGGGAATATTTCCGATACTTATTCCAAACTTTTCCACCGACACGAAATACGTCAAAAAAGTATCCTGAAAGCGTCCCAAAACTTTCACACACAAGTCGCATAATGAAACCCCCGCAAAAAGCACCCACATACCTAAATTCATACACACCCACACATTTAAATCGAACGTGAAAGTGTTAAATATCGGAAATCCGATTGAATCAGGCGCTGTAAACCGCGGGGCCGGCTAATTAAAATCGATAAGCAGACCGTATAGCTGGCACGTATTCAAATCCTGGAGAGGTCTTCTCCTCCCCGGGGAAGATTTACGTGTGGTCCCGAGGGGAGAGTAGGCACTAGGGGTGGACCCCTAGCAGGGCTGGTACTCGAACCCCTGACAAAGTGGTCTGAACGCGTTGCCAATACCAATGAGCCAACGTGGTAGTGTCACGCCTGTCTGTGACGCTGCAATTAGACCAGGGTTGACACATACTCCAAAATTTGACTAATTTTATTTTGACACGTGGAGGCAATATTTACTGAAAAAAGATGCACAGGCTGGGTTAGTGATGCAATTCTTATGTAAGAGGAAAAAAGTGGGGGTGCAATGTTTCCAAACACGTTCAAACGCATAGGAAGCTTTCCCTTAAAATTGCATACTAAATGTGTCAAATTTATTCCGATCCATTTAAGCAGATTACAGGTAGAAAAGTATACGATTGTCGTTGATCAGAAAGATATCTATCATAAAATGGATCATTTAGCCAGCTATGCTAGCTTGGTAGTTGTATTAATATTTGGTAGTTTTTTATTATAATTTGTATTTATTATTAGTTGTTTGTGTATATATAATATATGTTTTGTTTTTGTTATCTCTAATTTCTTTAGTTATTATTTTTTTTCTTTTCTTTTCTGTTATATTTTTGACCATTGTGGCGCATTTGGAATTCCTGTAATGCTACAATGGTCCAAAATTTAAATAAATAAATAAATTTCAACCACCGACAGGTTGCTGGTTTCAATTCCGTGGGTTGACCTCGAGTATTATCTGTAATGCTGCTGGTCAGATTTGGATATTTGTGACTCTAAGTCGATCGTTTCCTATCAAAGTTTGCCAGTTTATCTGATTTCATTGGTAAAACCATCCTACCTCTTATACATATTTGACACAACTATTTGAATATGATTTCAAATGTATAATCTACATATATATTTATATATGAACAAGTTTAACACCATAGGTGTCGTTCAGGGGTAAAGTCATTAATGGCATCATAAGAAAATATAAAATTGGGTCAATCGGCTAAACTGCCTTTCCCAAATTATGTATAAATAAATAAATTTAGAGATAGCAATTTAGAGATCTAATATATAATTTCGAAAGAGACTTTGTATGTAAGTATGTTAGAAAATTTGTTATGTTGGTTGGGAACTTCGTAAACAAAACAAAGTTTCTATAAAGACAATTCAATTGGTTAAATATTATATTTTTTTCAATTCAAATAAATTTAATAAACAACAAATGAATATTTACTATTAGATTCGCCATGTTTAAGCTGTTTATATTATAAATACTGAGCGAAACCGGGTAAAACAACTAGTAGACTATAATTTCAACAATAAATTAGTCCAACCAATATAATTATTAAAAAATAGTTAAGACGTCAAAATCTGTCATACTTTGTCAGGCTTCCACGTTTTCTTTGGAGTTCACTGCTTTAAATAGAACCTCATAAGCTAGCAATAATGATATATTAAATATCAATTCCTATGTTAATTTCGTTTCTTATATATATGTAAGTTCATGTGAAAGCATTGTGTTTACATACATACATATTTATGAATGCATATAACTGAAAGCTAACCTTGCATTTTCATTTATGCGCAAATTACGTATTACATATGTACATACATATATGCATGCAGTGCATCTGACATAACGTGGTAGCAACTGTCAAGTTTCACATATACATATAATACATATAAATTTATATATACGTACATATATAACATGCATAATATTTTAATTAATTTAATTTATTATATATAAATACATATGTAGGTACACATAAATGTGTATATATATATAATAAAATATAAACGTGCAAAATAAACGGTCTGCTGTTTATATCATAATATATATGTACGACTGCATACATACATATGTACATATTTCGAATTAAATTCACATTAGCCTATCAATAAATTTTCAACTTTAATTCTGTTTACTTCGAAGCATTTTCGTATTGTATTGCTGATATGAATCATCTGAAAATGGTAAATATACGCTCAAATATACAGTTTGTTTCTTATAAATTGTCACAGTACATTATAAATTTTCACATTTTGATTTTATGGGACTAAATTTTGCATATTTACTTAATATCGATTTATAATGTATCATGTCTATTATACGCTAGAGTACGTGAGACTAAAATATGTCAAAATAGAGTTTATGATACTAAAATATGTTAAAAATAGAGTATGTGAGACTAAAATATATACGGATAAGACAGCATCATATCATATACATATGTACATACCTACATATAATATCATATGTATACTTACATATAATATCGCTATTCTGTGTGTCTGTCTGAAATAACGCTCACCGTTAGTCGTTTGGATTCAACATATGTACATACATATATACTTCAAAGCTAAACCACTGCCAAAACGTATACGAATATAATAAGAAAAGAAAAAACTTCTATATATACTGTTAGTTGCCAATGTATCCTCTCGGCAAATAGACGGCGCTAAGTGTCTGAGCGTTTACAGCCATCTATTGAAAATTTATTTAATTAATTCATTTATTGGTGTTTTATATTTTTTACATGTTGGTAGGTAGGCAGTTTTTACCATTTTTTTAAATTAAATATATTTTTTTTAATTTAATACATTTAAAAAAGATTTGAAAAAAATTCGACCGCGTCCATATCTAACACAGAACCGACATATTTTTTTAAATTTAATAACTTAATATGCCAACACCCATGTGATGATATTTCATCGGGCACAACACTAGTTGTCAATACATTTATAAACATTATTGCTTGAAAAGAAATTTCTTTTCGATTACGTACATATGTAAATATTTGCAAAAACAATATGGATTTGTATTTATAATAATTCTAACAAAGCATACATATACAGATCACCAGAATTATCCCAAATAATTGGAAAGCCAATAGTGTCTAGAGTAAATATATGCGATGTTGAAATTGAAAATTGCCTTACGAAATATTTAATATATTTGAATTCACAAAATGCGCCAAATTCGACAATGTTGCAGATTTGAAAACCAATCAACTGCGCTGCATACAGGAAACAAATAACAATTTCTACATTCATTTTTATGACTCAATCTAGCTATAATCAAACGTTAATGACATGACTGTAAGCGCGCAAATATTTGATCGTAACAACGATTAACATATTCCACAAATTCCAATTATTCGTAATGCATCTCGACGGTTCACTTAATGCAATTTGATATTATTAGCCCACTTTCTAATTTATGTTCTATAGTCGATTATATCACAATGTTCGAACACAATGTCGTACGGTATGCTTTCAACACTGACGGGCAAACTAACCACTATGCTAAATATTTAAGACAAACAAGACCAAAGATCCTCGGTTGGCTTTTCATCCCCATCTGTTTCAGTGATCAACTATACCATAATCCTCAGAAGATAATAATCCTCGCATTACTACTATAAGCCTTGCAATGAAGAGGCGGATTACGTCTACGGCTAATTTAAATTTCCAGACATTTTTCAATAGGATTTTCCCCAGATTACATTGAGGGTGTTTAAAAAGATGTAACTAGGAACCGCCCATGAGTGAAGTACCACTTAAAAGAGGGAGCATTTAGTTTCAATTTTTACCACTAGACGTCTCTAGACGTCAAAACCACACCACCGTAATAAAGATTTTGGTGTCCAGTCGAAAGCGATCGATATAAAATCGCCCCGAAATAACCGCGATGTGTCAAAACCACGGGAGAAAAAGCCGCGAGAGACAAAACCACCAACGAAAAACAAGGTAAATGTCGTTTAATTTTATAACGTTATAAAAAATCATTATTTGGTTCATTAAAATTCATAATTTTATAACTTTATTAAAAATTAAAAATTTTATCAATATCAACACTATCCCCATAAACATGTTTCAATAGAAAATACTTAATATAAAATAGTATTAACAGTGGGAAAAAATCCCAAGTGAAAATACGTACTTTTGACTTTTGATTTGAACTGGACTACTACTTGGAGAGATTTGAAAGCTGAAAAGTACTACAAATGAAAGATAAAATACTCGACTATAGATTACAATATTCATTTTGAACAGGAAATTGACAGATTTTGAGACATCGAAAGATCAACACCAAGATATAGAAAAATCGCGCGATTTAAAAAACACATACATATACCTACGAATCTCGAGCCAATCAACATTTTTTATTACCAGATTCGTGTCCACTGGTCATAGATCTATAAGAAAAGTCATATCTCGTCTCTGAACCAAAAAAAAAAGTCGTCATTTGTCGAACAGTTATATGTTTGACTTTCCGCCCCCTTCTCGTTTTAGATTTTAATTGTTTAAACGCCTATAAATTTATCATTTTCACACAATATCTTAAAAAATTTGCATTATCGGCTCTCATTATATATATACATATATATATTTATATTTTTTTACTTCACTAATCTTTCGAGTGACTGAGTATTGGGACTGTTTGTGCGTTTGAAAGGCATCTAAATGTAATCACTTGAAACTTGATGCTTTAAGTGGTAAGGGTATCGTTTGCGAGTAATAGAGATTTTAAATTTAAAATCTTTTTTGTAGCAAACGTAATTAAAAAGAGTACTTCAAAAAGGATCCGATGGTTAATTGATAAATATACAAATTAAGTGTATACGTGTGTAGGGGTCCGGAAATTGGGAAGTCTATTGGGGACGCTCTTGAATTTTGTCAATTTGGTTGTGGGGGGGGTTAATCCGATCGAATTCGGAGACTTAAACAGTGGTCCCGGGTTAAATTGCAAACGGAAATCGTAAATAGCTTCCGGTTTTCGATTAACGACCCGCCACGGGACTGTTTCTGACTGTGCGTTCGGTTTCCACAAAGAAGGACTGTTCGCAAATGTCGACGGCTTTAGTATACGTAGGCGGCATTCAACTGCGATAACGCGAATTATATTGTTTGCACGAATTAGATCGCCTCTAATTTATTTTTCCGGAAAATTAACATCTTCACCACGGGTATAAACCTATATATATATATAACAACGGAACCAAATATAAATTCAATAAACATTAATTTATAAAGAAATACAAATTTTGTACTCAAGTTAGGTATAAGTAAATAGGTATTATATCTATATATTCTTTGTTTGTCTATCACGTAAGCGTTCCTATAGGTGACACGACAACACGTTCACAGAATTTCCGTTAACCGAGGACACGCTCCCGGCATTACTTATACGGCCATCTCTTTCACTGACCGTTCGTTCACCGATATCTCGTTTACTGACGTGTAGCTCCCGGCATTTCGTATACGGCCATCTATTTCACTGAACGGACGGTCATAAGGAAAAATAAGATAATTTAAAATTGGAATTCACTTTCCAGTTTCAATATATTTTCACTTAATAAACAAACTTTCTTATAAATCATTGACTTCTTCATTTAAATGAAAAATTTGAAAAAAAAATACTAATATACGACAAAACTTGTTAATTTAAGATTTGGGGATTTTTCTGAATATATTATTATTTTAGAATATTTAGAATTTAAATTCCTTTGAAAAAAAGTTTAAACCAAAGCCTTAAGCCATTGAAATATATAAACATATTATATATCAATATTTTGAGTACAGATTATATGTATGAATGGAAGTTAGAAACTAAATATTTAATATAATATTTTTTATATGAAATTTGGAGGATATAAAAAAACACAAACGCTGTGTTGACGGCTTTGTATATAAAATTATATATGTTGATATATAAAACTCGATATGGGTAGGTATTTTATAAATTTTGGATATTGTATATAGAAATATACAGATACATAAATATAAAAATAAATCAAACGGATAATATTTTGTTATATTATAAGAACATTTCGATAATATAATGATACATTAATTATTTTCGATATATGCAAATATACAGCCGTCACATATGGTAAATAAAAATGGTTTTAGCTGAAAATACTCGGGTATTGGAAACAGCAACAACCTGCATCGCATATTACTAGGAATCCTTCTATTATTTGAAACGGTATTTCGAGATAAATAGAAATGATAAAATTGATTATTTCTGCTCCTGTATTTTTTTTCGTTGTTTTATTTATTTAAAGAAATGGATATTTTATTGAAAAATGGGAATCGAGTGAAGAGAGCAGGGCTCAGACTATTTGAAACAATTCATATTTCAAGGGTCGGGATAGAAAAAAAATTCATACAACTTAATCTATCTTGATGTGCAGTCCAAATGACATTAAATGGATAAAGTAATATTGGCTTATTATAAAAAATCGATCAAGAACGGGAAGAATAAGAAAATGAACACAGTGTTTAGATTTAATTTAAACCACCGTGACTTTCAAAATCTCAAAAACGGACAATCAGAGAGCTAGCTGGAGAAGTGAAAAGAGAACGAAATATAAAATTTTCTTCGCGAATCGCGAAAAGACGTAATTTTATAAGGATGTACTTATAGCTATACATGTCAAAGTGTCCTTAATAAATAAAGATTCAAAAGGGACATCATTTTTAAATATGGTGAAATACTTGAACCTCAACTTTCATTTGATTAGCTAAAAATAATTATTTAATTATATTCACAACAATGATGAGTGTCAATAGCATCTGCAAATGTATGAATATGATAATTTGAAAGGTTTCAATGATGTTTTCATGGAGTTTTTAAATTCTACTCTTTACATATTGTAAACGTTGACTGAGCGGAAAAAATTCAATTAATTAATTCAAAATATTTCAATATTCCCAATCAGTATTCACTTCTTAAAAATATTGTTATTTTATATATGGAAAATAATATACTTTATATTTGATTTTGATTTTTAAATTCTTTTTACTAACCTCTTATACGTTTCACATGGTTTTCGTTTAAGCGGTCATTTTTTATATCTCTTATCTCTTATCTGATCGTTTTCATACTTTGCCATATTGCTCATTTTGGTCATCAATATAAGTATCATCCGCAATTACGATGGTGAAAAAATATCGTATTCGACACGCTTGAAAATACTGCATCGTATTACACGGTGACGTTTATCTGTCACATTCATCATTCACATCGGTAGTTTCATTACTTTTCGCCCTGCCATCTCGCTGTCAAATTTTAATTATTTTAACGCCTATAACTTTTTCTTTCTTCACTCTACATTTTATAAAATTTGCTTTATAGGTTCTCGTTATCTCTAATATATAAATATTTATAGTTTTGTGGAGGCTTGCTGAGCCAACGGTCTTGGGTGTTGCCACACCGGCCTTTATGCAGGGTGGCAACACTGTTCGAAGAGTGTGACAGAATGACGTTTAACCCATAACCTCAAATCAAAACAAACTTTCTAACCAATACAGGCTTAATATATGTACACAGATCAAACAGTGATAGTTTTATTTTTAGTTATTAGTTATCATTATTATTACTAAGTTAAGTTAACAATACATCCTATATCTATTTTAATAGCTACTGATCTACTGATCATTTTCTATTTTACGATTTTAATTTAATTTTGTTAGTAATCATAGTATTATATTATTCTGATCTTAATGTACAGCATAATAGAAAAAAGAGCTCAAAAACCTATTTACATATACTTTACATGGTACGTACATATGTAATAGATATATCTTCAACGTACACGAACAATGGGATTTAAATCCTCAATAGCGAGTGGATGTTTTCCATCGGGAAAAACGGACGCTTTGGTCGCTTTCCGTATAGTTTTCGAACAATTTTCATTCACCGACACATTGGACGAGTCACCGGGAAAACTGCGATATTTTCTGCGCGGGGGGAAAACATCGCACGGAAAAACCCTCGAATGCCATTTCCACGACGAGAGAGAGAGAGAGCTCGGGCTTGAACCGCGCAATCAGCAAATTGAAATATCGGATTACCCGGCTACAGCGCATACAAAGCGACCGAGAGGGTGTCCGACAGACTATTTGAGAACACCCCATTAAAACCCACCCTATACGCGGTTCGATATTTGGGGAGGGTTGAAAACACACGTGCACAAAGTTACATACGACACTCGCTCTCGACGTGTGCTTCTAGGACCACACTTGAACGTTTAATTCTATTACGTATAAATTTTTCGTCTCATCTGCTTTCAACCCTTCGGAGTGGTTCTCCGATCACGTCAATTTGGCTCGAATTACTTTTGACGATTGGGCTTTTTTTTCTCGGTACGAAATCTCGGACTGTAATGGGCGGTAGGGTTGACGGGATCAACCCATTAACCGAGCGGTAAACAGATCGATTTTCGGGGCTTTGTCTTATTTTTTTCCCAGGAGGTCTTTTGTGTTTTTGATTGCGCAACAAAAGGCAATCGTTGAAAGAAATCTCAATGTACCTACAAAAAGTGTATGTGTGTGTGAATCAAATACGCAGTACGGAGAGAAATCTCAACAATAGCACCTTATTATTATATTGGTTCATCGGAAGCGGAAAAAACCCCTCTCTTTGTTACTGTGTTAATGGGATTTTTTTCTGTGGAATATAAAAAAGTAATCATTGTGTCGCAAAATGAAATTGAAAGTTTCCTTTTTTCATTTTAATCTAACTGAAGTAATATTCGTACAGCGTACCTAAATAAATATTTTTGTATCGAAAATGGACTTACCGGTAGTTTGAAACAAATTCCATTAAAAAGTTTAATCCGAAGTTCAAAAACTTTTTTTTAACGTAATTTTTTGGCTATTTTTTGGTTAATCATTGCCTTTGAAATTACCCACATTAATTAATAACAATGCTGAAAAAAATATGTTATGCATAAAAACCAAAATTAATTTCCAAACTAAGACATTAAATACGCTGTACAATTAATATGAATAAATCCACCTATTATTTAAGTTTGTTAAATAATTAATTTGAAAAATACATATATGTACATGTGTGCAAAAAGAGGGTTTTTGACATATTCATATTTCTTTTGCAATCGTTTGCAGTGCAGGTGATATAAAAGCGAACGTCCACGTCTGTCCACAACTGTCATCGTCTCAGTTTTGGAATGTTCAAACATGTTAATGGCGATTATATTTCATCATCGAATAAGCGGATACGAATTGAAATCTTTATCGGGGGCCAGATCTTGCCAAATGGCAAAGTTTCAAAGTTATCGGAAGGAATGACTTGCAAACGCATAAGGAGAAACTAATAATAACGTATATTGATGACCAAAATGAGCAATATGGCAAAGTATGAAAACGATCGGATAAGAAATAAGAGATATAAAAAATTACCACTAACACGAATACCATGTGAAATGCAAAGGAGGTATGTAAAAACCTTGTTAAAAGAGATATTTTTCATTGGTTAGAGGCACGAGGCAATTTTTAAAATCAACGAAGATTTTTTTCTTAACGCTCCTTTGATATGATGCAACTTTTCCACCTGGTTAATTGATAAAAATCCAAAATTCAAGTTTTTAGCACCAACCTAATGTGCATGCAATTTCGTCATTTATTACAGGGCTTCTAGGACATGTTCCATTCATTTCTATTCCGAGTAACATTCATCCACTTATGGCCTTTCTTGTATACTTTTAATCCATATCGAATGCCATTCGAGTACTTCTCTTTCGTATTTTATTAATTATTCAAGCTGTAAGACTCGCCCATCGCCTTATTATTATTATTATTATTTAAAATATAATAAACTTATTATTATTATTTTTAATTAAAATTGTTAAATAGCATTTTCGTATTCAAAATTTAATAAAAGGCTAATAAAACAATTCAAATATTTACTTATAAATTGATTTCAATTACGTCGCCATTACGTTTACTTGTATAAAGCTCAGTCATTCAAAGAGAATTTGATTGAAAATTTCTCTCGCGGAAAATCGATAGCACTCACGCACACTAACCGCGACACGAAAACGGAAAAACAAATAGAGCAAAATTTTCAACTTATTACTTCAGAAAATTGAACACACGACACACTTCCGCGAACGCATATTATCATCCTACTTTAATATAATCGAACAAACACATTCCACGGCGACGTTTCAATATCTCACTTAAGCACACCGGATATAAAAAGATCGATATAAACACACTCCCGTAGGAACAACACACGCCATCAGCCATTTTCCCTACCGTGCCCCAGCCAGTATTTTATTTTTATTTTATTTTCTCATTTTAACGCCGCGAAAATTTATTGCGATGGATGAATTTGTCGAAGCGTTCTCCGTTGTTAAAAACGCGCTCGGCGATTTTTCAGCAGACGTCGAAGAGAGGGAGAGAGAGAGAGAGAGTCTTTTTCCCGGGAAAAAATAAAAATGCGCCACCTTATCCCGTGTAATGGGTCTATGAGTGATTTATCTAGAGTCTACGCGTATCAGATTTTATAGGGACTCCTATATTTTATGTATAGGGCACTAACGTTCCTCCGGAAATCCCTCAATTTTTTCCCGATGTGTTCCCTCGAAAAATTCTAAAACGGAAATTGAGATATGCACGTACAGACGTACACGTACACGTAGATGTACACACACACACACACACACACACACACTGACTTATTTTTCACGTAGTCGTTCGTTTGTCCTTTTATTTGCACGCTTTACGTGCGCGACGTGCATTTGACGTGCCGCCACTGCAACCGTACAAAATTCGTTTTATTTTTTGGAATACGAATGTACGGAAGGAAGCATACAAGTTTTGCATACAATTTTTTTTTCTTCATAATTTTCACTCTATTTTTAAAAATATTATTATAATTCTGTTTGGAGGTACATATACATACATACATATGTATGTATCAGTGGCGCGCCGTGATGTTTAAAACAGGAGACTAGATATGGACAAAAAAATATATTTTTAATTTTCAACTATAATAATCTTGAAGTGATGAGTAAAATTTTTCATTTTTGTGCTAACAGAAATATCTTAAGGAGCCTACCTTTCTGAGTAACATTTTATTTGTCTTCAAAGCTTAATCTTCTGAATTATTTGTCGGGCAATCGATCGAGAATGCAACATTCCAAGGCCTCGTTATTTATTTCCGAGGGAATCGTTTTGCGAGTCCCTTGCCATATACATATGTGCTCAAAAAGTTCTTTGTAAATATATTTGTGGTATTTAAACAAAAAATAGCTCAATTAAGTTTGATAGACACAAATCAGAATATTCTTAGTGAAAATTCTATAAATGCTTGAAAAGGCGAGTAAAAAAAAGTTTGTCTTCAATGGAATGCCTGTATTTTTTTTATTTTTTATATATACATATATATGCATATATACCAACTTTTAAATACATTTTACTGTACATAAATCATACTCAAATAGTGGTGACATAGTAGGTAGGATGGTTTTTAACCAATTTAATGCAGGAACCGTTTCAACAATGAAATCAGAAAAATTGGCAAACTCTTATAGAAAACGATCGGCCTGGAGTTACATACATACATATATCCAAGTCTGACCAGCAGCATTACAGATAATAACTGGGAATAAATTATTTTCAATCGAGGTCAACTCACGGGATCGAACCCGGCGTCTCTCAGTGCTAAGCAAAAAGCCCAACCACCGAGTCATGCTGCTGGCTAATATACATATATATAAAAATTCAACAGTACGACGAAGGGAACTGAATACGAGTCCGTACAAGCGAACTACGCGGCGGACAATACCATAACAATCCACTACCACTACCTCAGGCGGGGCGAATTCCGGTTTCCAAACTTCACTCACCCGATTGAACAATATTAATTTGAACAACGCTTTAAATTTATCGAATTGAATTGTTGATATTTTAAATTTTATGGGTCTGGCCTTGTCTCTCGTCCAATGATGGCACGCCATTGATATATGTATGCACATACGTACATTTGTTTCATTTTAAATTACGTGTGAAGTGACCCAGCTCGAAATAGTACTCGCGTGTATGCATAAGACTTTATATTGTAATAATATTAAATTTTATTACATTGTATATTGTTCGACAATCGTGTTCACTTGTATTGAATCAGTCGCTCAGTTTCCACTTGGGTATTTGTGTTGGATCGCTTTGTACGAGCGGTCGAATTAAATTAAGGGATTATATTGTATGCGATAATTATTCCAATGTTGTAATCACAACGTTAACAAACATATTATATGTTACATATGACCATGCATAATACATTTTATTAACAACGCATGTTGATGCTTTGAAAGTATGTACCTTTGGCAGTTGACAGCTGTTTTCAGTAGAATTTCATTCACTATATAGATCGTTAGTTTTTAGTTATAAAAAAAATTCTGCACTGAAAATTTTATTTAGATTATGTTTTTTCCAAGGAAGTATAATATTTTGTTTCGTATGTAAGCTGTCTAATAGTTTCACTAGTTAATACAGCATGTTACGTCTACGAGTAATTCCGTGCATATGTTACGCTAAATGTGTATGCACAGTAAATATGTAGGTGGTTAATTTGAAACGATATTCTTATAAACAAGGATATTGCTTGCCTATAAAATATGCCTCGCATAATACTATACGCATGTGTAATTTAATGTGACTAGGGAATGAAATTCTTCATTGACTTCTTGGGGGGGAATAAATAATAGCGTAAAAAGGTCGAAAAATTGATGGGTAGGAAGAATTTTTAGTGATGCAACTTCTAATCAAGTTCCGGAAATTCATTAATGCAAATTTCCATTAAAAAAATATGAACAAGATCACATGAAATTTTATCGTAAATTTATACGAAAAAATCCTACTATTCATTGGACGTGTTCCAAATACTCAATGAACTATGTATTAAAGCGTACATCTTGAAATGGATAAAAATATTCTTACGTAGAAAGCTTATTTTAATTAGATACAAGAAGAGCTCGATATTAGTGTTAAAGACATAATCAAATTGAGTTTTTGCACTAAAAATGAAACATAATCTGACTAAAATTTTGTTTCTCTCAATAAATATGCGAATCTTTATAAACTGTGAAGAGCACTCTCTAAACTCACTTAATTAGTTTGGAATTCTCAAACTCTAAGCGTGTCGTGTGAGGAGGTCTTAAGCGGCTCTTCGTGGCTGTTGGCTTGAAGCAGCAAGAGGAAGAAGCAAATCTTTGTTAGTGACTAAATAGGCAACCAAACACATTAATTACCCAACAAAACTTATAACAAAAAATAAAATTGTTTTCTACCTGATTATTTTCTTGTCTTGAGCATGCTGATCCCACTTCTGACACCAATGAACAGTATTCAGAGGTAAGTGGAGTCAAGTCGAGGTACATGAACATGTGTATATACAATACAGAATGTTTTCATTACAACAGTATTTTTACATACCACCTTTTAGCTTCACTTACGATTACAATTCAGGAAAAAATTTGCATCTTATACGATCGTTTCCATACTTTGCCATATTGCTCATTCTGGTCATCAATATAAGTAAATGGATCCTCCAACATTACAATGGTGTAAAAATATGTTTTAAGTTTTAAACATAGATGGCGGTAGTAAAATAAAATTATTGGTATTTTTATTCAAAATAATAATTTTATATACAAATTATAGTTATACGCAGTGGCGGCTCATGGATAAGATATTTGGGGGTGCTGCGGTTGATTAAAAATAAAAAAAATATGTTTATTTGGATTATATTTTACTATTAACAAAAAAAATATCAAAATTAAACATTATATGTATTTTATTTCATTAAAAAATTGATTCTTCTGTATATAGTAAATGTATCTTCCGCCATTACGATGGAGAAAAAAAATCGTTTTAGACGCGATTGAAAATTGAATATCTGAAAACTGCCTGACGTTTATCCGGTTTTTAGTTTTAAACATAGATGGCGGTAATAAAATAAAATTATTGGTATTTTTATTCAAAATAAAAATTTTATATACAAATTATAGAAGAGGTATATTTTTAAAAAACAAATTTTTCTTCTTTATAATTCATGTCTACAGAAAATGACTTCCTAAATTTTTTTGATTCAACAGTATGCAAATGTATCACTCGAATATAATCAGTAGTGAAACAAATGCGCTTAGGAACTTGCCAATTAATTTAATAATAATAAAGGAGGTATGTAAAAAATTAGATAACTTCCCACAAACCCACCAACGCATTCATCACGCTTTTTCTCCCATACGAACAAATTTTCGATCGCCACGATGCAAGGCCTCGTTCACACAAACACACACACACACATCCTGTGAAAAATGCGAAATCCTTCCCTCCAGGAAACGCGGTATCATCACTCCTCTCTTACACCCGCCGCTAATACCGCACCGACGACGAGGAAGATGATGATGATTCGTTCCGGAGAATTTCGCGTGAATGTTAACAAGCGGATATTGTTGCCACTGGCCCATTTGTCAGGCCGCCGACGATAATGTATGTAAAGCATGTCTTCTGTATGGAAATGGTGTATGGGACGGGTAGGGGGGAGAGTAGGCACCCTCTCGCCAAGGTACTAGGTGAGTTGCAGATGGGATGGGGATGGGGTTAGGTTGATGCCAAGACATTTGCCGATGGTGGCGGTGGTGAGATGAAGATTTCGCGAACCCCCCTCCCCTCTTTTCAGCATCTCGGGGATGACAACTCTGCTCTCAACAGTGATTATATGTGACAACTTATCATTTTTACGACGCTTAATGCCGCCATTGCTGTACCGAGACGTCGGAACATTTGTCTTTGTTATTCGATACCTTTGAATGGGCGTCATTCAATATGTACGTGAAATATCACAAATTTTGAAAATACATGTCGGCTTTCCTTGTGAAAGTGCTGCGTGAATGATTGCCATTGAATCGGGTATATATTATATTTCATTTCAGGAATCTTTGCAGAAAGCAATCCGGATTCTTATGGGTTGAAATGATTTGTTATATTTATAATACATATTTATTTATTCTTTTAAGTTTGGACCAATGTAGCATTACAGGAGTCCCTAATTCATAATCATCAAAAACTAAAGCAGAAAAAGTAAAAACTTCAAATAACAAAATACATAGTAGGGGATGTCTTGCATCTACAGCCAGCATCAATGCATAACAACCAGCCGCAAATACCATCCCTGCGAGACCCAAATGGAAGAGAGAAGATTAAAATTCCATTCATACGTCACATCCAATTATTGAAATAATTATGAGTGCAGGCAACCAGACAAATAGCTATGAATCACTCATATGATCAAAAGGATTCGCTCATTTTTATTTTCTATGAAGTTAAATACAGTTTATTTTGTAAATTAAGGTTGTCATTACCGGACCGTAGATGAAATCAATTAAATTATTTTTTACATACCTCCTTTACGTTTCACATGGCTTTCGTGTTAGTGGTCATTTTTATCTCTTATCCGATCGTTTTCATACTTTGCCATATTGCTCATTTTGGTCATCAATATAAGTAAATGGAGCCTCCGCCATTACGATGGTGCAAATATATCGTGTAAGACGCGTTTGTAATTTGCCCGCCGACATTCTATTTGACGTTTACGGTTGACGTTTGTTTGTTAGTTTTAAACATAGATGGCGATAGTAAAAAAAAAATATTGGTGTTTTTATTCAAAATAATAATTTTATATACAAATTATAGAAGAGGTATGTTTTTAAAAAACTTTTTTTAGATTGTTATGATGAAACTTTGGCTGATCTTATTAAGAATATTTCAATACTAAAAATCAAAAAATAATTTTATTTATTTATTTAATAGTCAACCCTCACGTTCTTCTATGTACATATGAACGTTAGTAGCATATTATTATTTAAATCAGACAACGTATGTAATAAAACCAACAAACCTGAATTGTAAATATTTTTCGTACAATATAAAAGCAAACTTACTAAATTTAATAATAGCGGGCAACAGAAAGAACAAAAAAACGTTGTTTACTATTAATATTATGAATTTGTTATTGAACGAGATATACAAAAAAAAATCATGAATTTGGATTATGTGTTGTTGACATACCAATGTCAAGAAATAACTATACTTGAATATATAAGAAAGAGATATTGGCTGAAAAATTACTTCGTCTATGGATACAATTTCTACTCTGAACTGTTTAAAAATCCCATAATTTTAAGCTCTATAGTATAAGCTTTTTGACGTTAAGAGGATGATCAGTGCAGAAAGGCGGACGAAAGATGTCATGACACACATGTACGTGAAAGATACACATATCATGCAGATTTACCCAGCAAATTTACACACGTGTGAAAATATTTTTACAAAGAATCATCATATAAATGGAAAATGTATAAAAAAAAATGTATATGAGAAAGTATAAAAGCTTGTAATACTAAGTTTTTATGAGATGAAAGCAATTTTTTTCATCTATTCTTTGGTGCCATCTTATCAATCTCCGATAAATCATCACCAGAAACACGTAGTTTTAGCATTTTGCAATAGGTGCTAAATAGATGATAAAATTCGCAATAAATGCTAATAAATGCGAACTTCGTAAAATATGCGAATAGATATTAGATCACAAATAAATGTAAAAATGTTTTTTTTTTTTTAGATAAAAGTCACCATATTATAAATATGAAACGATAGATTTTGTCTATTGATTGCAACAAAATTTCAAAATGAAGAGTTTGGTTTTGCTGCTTGTTCTAAGATCAATTTGGTGTCCAGTTAATAGTGTGGATGCTGAAAGATATTTCAGTAAATATAATCTATTTGTAACTGATCTTAAAGAAACATTTGTGGATACGTTAGTTTTGATATTTTATTTTTATATTCATGTTTTTGTCTTTGTATTTTTCATCTTATATTTTAATTACAAAACATTTTTTGTTATTTTTTAATTGTTTTACCTTTAAATTGTATGTATGTACATACATTTTGTTTAAATTCATAGAAATTGTTTATTATTTGAAATTTAAGTCTAATAAAGATAGATAACTAAAAAAAATAAGTTTTTTTCTTAAAACGCCTCAGCTGGTGAGTTGTATCCAGCAACTGCAAGAATTCTGTATATGTATGTATATTGGGGTGACATGCAGATTTACCTAGAGAGTAAAAAAATACTTTTACTATTGTTTAATTGAGTTGTGAAGGGGTGGTAGAAAGCCGCGTTTGCATAGGTAAATCGATAGATCTCTTCTCTTCGAGAAAGTTAATGATTAAATTTATCTCTCTTTATGTTGGAGACAATAGCTTACTTCAATGTAAGCTAACCCCCTGTATTTCAGTAAAATATGAAAGCGATCAAAATAGTGGAAGTGGTCCAAAATCAGATCACAAATATCAGTTGATAAAAAGCTTGTAAAAAGTACAACATATATCTATAGTTCAGGTACGGAAAATTTCAACATTCCTTCTAAAATCGTAATACGATTTATGTATGCAGATACGTATGTATGTAAACACTATTTTTAATAAGATGAATATTATATATGTATATGTATTTGCAAATTAACAGTAGCAATGACAATCCTCAATCATCAATCGCCAAACTTGAAACGCTCATGATTACGTTGATGTGCTTAAATCAATGCAGCCTAATTGAACACACAAGGCAGGCAAATGACAGGTTGACGAAGTGCATTGAACTGATTCCACATACATAAACACGCTCCAATTAACTAACGACAACAGTTAAAACGTAGACCAAAATCGACAATAAATTCCAATACATTTGGCAATATATGTAAATAAATGCGTTTCCGGAATGGGAATATATTGATTTTAGATGGGACACGATCCGTTTTATCCCTTAAACGTCCTTGACACACATACATACAACATGTGTGTAAGGATAAACTTCAATTCGCAAGCACGGCTAAAGCTCGGATATTAAAAAGTGAACGGCTATCGCGCAAGCAAACAGAAAGTTAATAACATCCATCGGTCGAGTATGCGATGTTGGCATATGGTTGTAAATCTCGCACAGAATGGCCAATAAGTTGTCCGAGAAGGTAAGGGGAAGGATTTGTGTACAGACAGGAGCGGGTAAGTGAGCACACCGAGGATGGACAAAAGGACGAAAGGGTTAGTTCTCGGAATTGCGTCATACCCCCGTATCGCAATACGCACGCGAAAAAGCCTCGAGCGACATAAAATACAATAGTAACGGTATATAATATGTACGTGTGTGTACACGTGCATGTATAGGATGTTGCGAAATAATGGATTTTTTTGCAATAAAATCGAATTTCAGTAGCTTTCGCGACGAAGCGAGCGATAAAGTTGAAAATAATTGAACCATTCGCACGCTATATTGTATTGTTCGATTGAGTTTTACAACGCTTTTCGGTGAAATTATGTATATTGTATTTCATCCTCACAGCAATTAAAGCATGCGTCATGAAACAATAGTGATTTTCATTTTTAATACGTATATATTTTACAGTCGAAGTGTATTTTCAGTTGTAATATATTCCAACTGGAGTTTTTGGTCATTCATACTCGAACACAATTCAACTAGTCAATTATAGCTCTACAAGTGCAAATACACTTTCAACAATGTGCACCAGTTGTAATATAACAGTTGAGTTTTGACAGCTCTGATGTTTTTACGAATGCTTTAGAATTCAATAATGCGTTAATATTTGCTAGGTATTGCGAATAATGGCAATGAGTACCGTATAACGATAAGAATGTGTTCAAAACATAATGTGACTTTCTAACTCAATTTACTAGCCGAGTGACGTTTTGACGAAAACCTAACCTCTCCATTTATTTTCAGTTGTAATAGATTTTAATCAGTTGGAATGTAATTCGTCATATGAATCAACGGAATATATTACAACTGAAAATACACTTAAACTACAACGGTAGTTGGTATCAGGTTAGATGGAATATATTCCAACTCATCAAAATATGTATGTATGTATATTACAACTGGAAGACTTCAACTGTAACATATACACAGTAAAATATTTAATTCATCGCCATGCACATTGATGGCACAGGATAGACTGGCAGAAGTGCGAAGGGCATTATTTGGAACATTATTTATAAACACATTCATATTTTACGTAATGTGTACGTGGTGTAGACATTACAGCAGCAGCCGAAAAAAATATTTATATTATACAACTGTACATGTCACCGTAACGTATCAAGCAATTTTATTTGGTTACTGCGGAAAGATTTACGCACGACGTGGCGTCATAGTAGCGAGTGCACGCGTACTAACGAAAGTGCGCACGTGCATATGAATATTTTCAGAAACGTCATATTATGGCAATATTGTACTCGACGATATGACACAAGCAATATTGCACCGTATGGTATTAAGCAATATTAAGTCGATTTTGCCTCGCACTCGGCCAAACCTTGTTTGAACGTGCGCTGCTGTATAGTATGAATCTAAGTAGTATTTTCCGTTTGCCGTGCTGTTGCTTTGCAGTGCTGTGCCAGTATGAATATACATTTCATCGTAATTAATATATTTTATTAAACAATTTTGCATGTTTTAATTAATTAAGAATTTACATTTGGAAGCTTTTAAAAACAACTTGCAAATGCCTTACAAAGATTTTCTTTTGTATACTGGATTCAAAAGAGAAAGAAAAGTAATTATAGGGAGTTTAGGTAAAATGTGTAAATATAGATGAAAATTCTGATACATTAATATTTGTAAGATATTTTCCGGTACCAAAATATATTCAGACGCTTTTCTACTTATACAAATCCCTTGAGAAGTATCTGAATTTTATGTACGTATTATACATATACTGATTATGTACCATTTACATATTAAATGGAGTAAAGTAATTTAATTTTAATTTTAAATAAACTTTTGGCACAGTTAGAGAGTAGATGGAAATTATATAATTTTTAAAAGTACATGTTGATGTTTGTATTTATTTTGTACTAGTGTTGTACTCGATGACATGTTATCACATGCGTGTTGGCATAAGTTATTACATAGAAAAAAAATAAAAGAAATGTGTCGATTCAATCCGCACGCGCTCGAATTTTTTTCAAATGCATTTTAAATATATTTAATGTAATATTTATTTTTAATTGTTTAATAAGAAAAACTAACTACATACATACCTACATGTAAAAAATAATTAATAAAAAACACCAATAGAAAAAATAATTAATAAAATACATTTTCAATAGATAAATTCTCTGCCAAAAGGAAACATTGGTAGCAAATAGTGTATATGTATATAAGTTTTTTCTTTTGTCATTGTATTCGTATAGACGTTTTGACAGTGATTTCACTATGATGTATTTAAATGTCGAATCGAAACGACTATTTTAGTACGGCGAGTGTTATCTCAGACAGACACACATACATAATAGCGATATTATATATATATGTATATATTATGATATATGATTAATAATGTGCTGAGAGAAATAATAAAATTATTATTTTGAATAAAAATACCAATAATTTTATTTTACTACCGCCATCTACTATGTTTAAAACTAAGAACTGGATAGACGTCAGTCAATTTTCAGAAATTTAAATTTCAAACGCGTCTTACACGATATTTATCCATTTACTTATATTGATGACCAAAATGAGCAATATGGCATAGTATGAAAACGATCGGATAAGAGGCAAACTTTCCTGAATTGTAATCATAAATGAAACGTAAAGGAGGTATGTAAAAATCATTTCATATTCAATATTACTATTTGTATACAATATTATGAAAGAAGTAAAAATAAATAGACAAATTATTATTTTATATGCTTATACATTAATGAACACAATTAATTCAGTTCAATGTATATTTTTGCATTCAAAGGTTGGTCATTCTTACGAGAACGAGAATCGTCTACGTGAATTAGTATTCTGCGAAAATACTTATTAGCAAACAAAATCCTTTCTCTTTATTTTTCGCGTTCGTCCGGAAGTTTTCCACTTATGCGACGCTTCTTTCTAAGCACGTTCCGTCTTAGTTACACAATATATAATATATCAACAGTTGAATTTTCCCAACCCCAACTTTCCTTTTGAGCTCTCGAGACAGGTCTCGGCAACCGTTTGACCCGCGAAATGTGTTTGTCGGGCAACAAAAAAATATAAAAAAGAGCGTGAGCTATTCGAGTTTCACGTGCCCTTCATAATAAACGATGAGCGCGTGAATCGAATCACGAATAACGAAAAAAAGAGAATGAGAGATTCTTGGATGTATGCAAAACGTCTCAGAGATGAATGGCCAGATTTGACATACAATACAGCGCATAATAAAAGGATCAACCTGTAGAAGAAACAAATTCAAATGATCCACTAACCCATATAGAGAGATGGATATCTGTTACAACGTACATATTTTATTTATTTTTATTTTATTTTATCTTTAATTTATACCCAAATACGCCTTCCAGGTCAGAAATATTGTACATTTGATACAAATATTATTAGTATTATACAAAATACATAAATACATATCAATTAATATCCACAGAGACATCTATGGTCAAATTTGTAAATTTGCAGCATTTTAAACAATTCAGCGAAATTCGAGATTGCTGAAAACTCGAGATTTTGGGAGAAAAAGGGTAAGGTTGCCAATTGGTGGAACCGTTTCAATGAAAATCAGATAAATTGGCAAACTCTGATAGGAAACGATCGACCTGGAGTCACTCGACCACTCGCAGCCTGCCTTGCATCATAAAGCTTCGTAGTTATATTATACATGGGTAAAGACATCGCACAAACCGGCGCTAATACCACTTTGTACTTACAGTATGTGAATTTAATTACTTACTTATAATAAAAGGGAGGAGAATAACGTAAAAGATATTAATATATTAATTTAGAAAGCGGCGAATGTTTCTGCGAAAGTTGTTTCGTCATCATCTGGCGATACACGGAATGGGCACACGGCGAGGACTAATCCAATTTCGCCATCCACGGTTCGGTAAAATAAATCCGAAGGGATGAACCGTGGAGAGATGAAGGCAGATGTCAGCCTAATACTGTTAAAAGTTAGTAATGTCATTATGAGATTATATACATATATGTATATATATATATATATATATATATATATATATATATATATATATATATATATATATATATATATATATATATATATATATATATAAGTCGGCATATAGCCCCATAATACACGTGGCACATGCGTGCCTAAAATTTATGAAGGTGGAAATTCGTTATATGCGAAAGCTAAACTCTTTATAAATTGAGCAAGATTCTATGGAATATTATATGAACGTTGCGAAAGCTACTACATCTCTCTCTCATCTCCGCTTATTGCTGATTTCTCAATTTAGGCACTTAAATATACATACATATATATATATTACATTAGAATTAGCATTTTATATTTAAAGCACCGTGCTATATTTGCGGAGACATTTTTTCTGAATATATACTAGAAAAATGTATGGAGTCTATTAAGAGGGCTGTACACCAGAAACCTTAATTTTGTTGCCGTTCCTTTCTTCGATATATATATATATTGAGTGAATGTATATATTGAGTGAATGCGACAATATATATCAATATATATATTGAGTGAATGCAACAGTTGCGCTTCGACCAGATAAAACGTATTTTAAATTGACAAAATCGAGGTTTCGTATTCTCCTATTTTCTCCTCCGAAACTGGACCAATTTTTAAAAAAAATTCATCATCGATATGAGAAAGATATTTTCTGTGCAAGTATGTGCGTATTTTTTTTTAAATCGACCGTTAAATAAGCACGCTGTACTCTTTTCATGGGTGTAAAAAAGAGGCGATTTTATTGATGTTTGGCGGCTCCTAGCTCTTATAAAAAATAACTAATCAAAAAAATAAAACAAAAGATGCAACCCAATGGTAGATATCCATAGCATATTAAAAAATAATTTCTCTAGTACCATAATTGAGGAAGGGAGAAGTCTAATAAGTTTGTATGGACAAGGCTCTGATGTCCAGCCCTCTTAAGCATACATTGTATTATATATTATGAAAAAACAAGTAAAATACATGGATGAGAAGTATAATAAACATAGCAAAAATAGTAGAACGAGTGAAGACGTAGAAATGATACGTGGCTATAAGATTGAAAGGAAGAAACGTAATTAAATGAATCTCAAGAAAATGTTGAACAACAGTTCTAGATAAAGCATAAAAAATACTCCACGACAAGGAGTTATTCTCTTTTTCCGTCGTTTTCTTCATGTCTGAGAGTCGTGACTTTTCCGTGTTCTATAATGCAACTCGTTATGGTCGACATCCCACAGCTTGCAGTGACTCAACCCATTTTGTTAGAGATTTTCCTTTTCTTCGACTTCTCAGAACGACTAATTTTTCAAAATCTCACCTCGTTATATGCCCAAAGAACTGGAGGATACACTTTAGACATATGGATGTTGGCATATCGCCAAACCTCAGCTCTTGGAGGATGCAGGCATTGGTTGTTCTCGATATCCATGGGATTCCATCCATCTAAGCATCCATCTCCAGCACCACATCTCAAAAGCGTCTAATCTCTACCTTTCTCGAGCTCGAATCGTCCATGTCTCCACTCCGTATAAAATACGGGGAATACCAATGCTCAGACCAGACGAATTTTCGTACAAACAGTGAAACAAACACATCCGAGATAAATTAATTCGTGTACAACTTTCAGATAATGAGAGAGCACCCGTCCTCACGAGGTATGTATATCATAATTAAAAAAAAATACACTTCCAGGATTATATTATAGAAGGTTCTCTGAATTAATTTTGATCTTGATTGAAAATGTGAGTCAAGAAAGTGTTATAAATAAAGAATCTTGAGCATTCAATGTTAAAAATGTTACACAACAGGTCAAAACGCCAAAAAAAATTATGGAACCTTGTGTTTTCAGTATTGCAAAGAGAGGTAGAGAACGAAACAATCAGCAGCATGGATCGGTGATTGGGCTTTTGCCTAGCGTCGAGAGGTCGCCGGGTTCAATCCCGTGAGTTGACCTCGATTGAAAGGAATTTATTTTGAGTATATGTAGTGCTGCTGGTTAGACTTGGATATTAGGTAAATTGTTTCCTATCAAAGTTTGCCAATTTATCTGATTTCCTCCATTAAATTGACTAAAAATCATCCTACTTACTATGTCACTACTATTTGAGTATGATTTATGTACAATAGAAATTATTGTACAAGTTTAAATTCATAGATTTCTTGTTAATGTTTCTTAATTCAGCGACTTATGTATGTAATAAAAATTCTGCGTTGCTTGTAAGTGGCCAGGCAGGCGCATTGGGGTTTGGGCGCATACCTGTTAGGCCTTCCTCATTTGTATGTATTCTTATGTACCTCGCTTATCAACATAGTCGACTAACCAGTAGGGATAAGACACACCATTGATTTGTGGCAAACCTAATTTAATAAGTAGCACCATTGATTTATAGCACACCTTAAACACTGACTAACCAAAATTCTACGATACGTGTCTTCAACACTTCATTGTTTATAAACTAATTACTGTTAGAATTTATGTTAGTCATTACCATCAAGACTCCGAGAGTGGTAATCACCACCATCAAGACTCCGAGAGTGGTAGTCATCAGCATCGAGACTCCGAGAGTAACAGTCAACACATCAGCAGCAGAACAAAGTTAAAGTGATACAGTTAATTTAACTGTAACGCTTTAATAATAATACAAATATCTTGGTTAGTTAACCAAGTAGTTTTCAAAAAGAAAAATTATTTAATCTTTCATTGGAACGTGACAGTATGTAAAATAAATATGTAAATAGCTATGACGAGAGTAGCTAACATATTGTAACGAGTAAGGTCGTACAGCTAGAATTATGGACGAAATTTAAGCACGAGAAGTTCTCAAATGATACCAAGTGAGTTAAAATATACAATGAAAGTCTCAATTGAAATGGACGTTCGCAGTAATGAATATATATGGTTGTTGGATAAGATTAAGGAAGATCTGTAACCAGCAGTTGTTGGCTATGGATATTGAAATAAGCTCATAAACCGAGTACAAAAGTCGTTTAGTCGAGTATATAGTAGGTTCACATATGTATGTATGTCGACAAATGGAGAGCGATGAAAAGCTAAACACCCAGTTTAAAACACCATTGGAATGAATATGAATCGCCAAAATAATGACGTGCGATAAATTTCAACGTGCAGACAACGCCCGCAACTGACAAATACCCTAGAGCTCGAATCCAGTGTAATGAAACGACATATCTACCGAATGTACCATACATATCTTCCGTCTCGATAATGAGAAACAGTTATTTACAAGAGCCGATCGATTTTTATGTGATAAAGAAGAAACACACACACACACGATGATACGCACAGGAGTTACGCAGCAGCTTCCATCTGGTATCCGCCAGAGCGCTCTCGCGTCGTAAGTGGATTTGCACACAAATGGAACGGAGATGGTGAGCGATTTCGATTTTCCATACAAATTGCATTTTCCTTAACCCCTGGCGCGCGGGTCTGCTTTCGCGGATGACGGAAACGGCTCGAAGATAACCATAACAGGTGCGCCGGGAGTTTTCGACGGCAATCTGATTTATGAAATCGGAACGTGCTCGACGCGGGTAGTATAAGGGTTGAAGAGGCGACGCATTTGGTTCATTTTTGTAACTGGGTAAAAAATACCATCCATACGTGATCGGCAATAAAGGGGTCACGCGTCGCGTAGAGGCGTAGACGCGTAGACAATGCTATAATTTATTTCTCAATACTTTTTAAGTACATATGCAAGTTGGGTCACGATATAACACCCTATTTTATCCTACGAATACACGTGCCTAGTTATATATTTTTTTACATCCATATATATTTTTGAATAACACTACAGTCTTAACACATTGTATGCGGGGAGCTGTGACTAATTGCTTGTGACCTACCGCGGGCAATTACATATTAGCGTAATCCCGCAATTATTTACAAATTACATAAAATATCATAACTTTCAAAGTATTTAACATATTTTAATATATATTTTTTTCAATATCAAACTCACCAAATCCCGGAGCAGCTGAACATCAAGATCCAATTAACTTATCAAAATAAAGAAAAAAAGAGTATTTATATTTTACCCGACGATAACCACCAGACTACGTAATCGGTAAAATACCCTTCAGTCGGCGTAAAGCAGTGCTACTCAAACTATGGTCCGCGGCCCAGTACTGGTCCGTGTACCGGCGGTAGCCGGTTCGTGCACAAATAAGTAAATAAAAAAATAGCTTATTATAACGTATATATTAATTAATTTTGAAGATAAACTAATTGATCTGACTACGAAATGAAGAATTAAAAAAATGTTTTGAAACCACAACTTCACTTGCGTACTTTTAGATAAAATTGAAAGCAGAATTCTTCCCAGATATTTAAGAATATGCACTGAAACTATTTTACCTTTACGAGACTGGTTTCTCAACCATTAGTTTAATAAAGACAAAATATCGTATTAGTATAAATATTCATGATCCATTACGTGTGGAATTAATTGTCTTCGATAAAACCACGACTGGATAAGTTATCTAATAGCAAACAAGCTCATGTCTCATTAGTTTTTTTTTTCATTTTCATTTTTCATCTTTGTCTAAGTACATATATGATATATATGTAGATATTGTACTTCTTTGAATTCAAAAAAATAAATTTTACTACTTATGTTTTATATTATTTTTATTTTTTATATGAACGAATTTTCACTCATATTCATATATATCTTTTTTATTTAAAAATATGATGCTGGTCCGTGAGAGTTTGAGTAGCACTGGCGTAAAGGGTATTAATACTCGTCCCGCATTGAATGTATAAATGTTCAAAATGTATTTATATTATGTTTATATGAGTCGTTATACATATTTGAAAATGGTTGAAGTCCAATTTTCAGTTCCAAAAACAATATTTCAGTTTGACTTAATTCACAAATTGCTATCGCAACTTTTAATTCGATATGTCCAGAATCTCGGAGAGTCAGAATAAACTTATTGCACTTGAATAAACTTATTATTGGCTTAAATTTATACTGCTTATCCAAATACATTGGTATATATTTCAATTGAAAAAGTATTCATCTTATTTTTAGTTTTACACGTTAGTGCTTATTTTAAAAAGGAATGGTAAAAATTTTATATTTGGATTAAATATAATCTAATATATAATTTCGAAAGAGACTTTGCATATTATCACTATTTGATTCGTTATTTTTGAATGTGGCGGAAGTCCAATTTTCAGTTCCAAAAAGCTATTCCTGTTTGACTTAATTCACAATTTTTTAAACCTTACATATTTCAATTCGCTATGTTCAGAATTTCGGAAAAGCAGAATAAATCTATTACAGGCCACCAGTATTTTTAAATATTGTTAAACCCAAAATATTATATTTAATGTATCGTGAAATATTTCTCGAAATGAAGAAAAGTAGACTTTTCAATTTAAACGCCTCATATATGTGTATGGCAGCTATACATACATAGATATGTCTTAAGCTATGCAGCATAAAAATGTAGGATGTTATGCATAAAAATGGAAAAGTATACCTTTAAATAGAGATGAAAATCCCAAGCACTAAACCATCATATGACGGTCTAACCACTTCGTATAAAAACATTTAATAATAATGCCACAACTTTCAACATACATAATACATATAAACATCAAACGAGCCATGTTTATCGGTGAACGTCTGAATAATCAATAAACAACCGAAAATAAATTCGTGCAAATTTCACGTCAATAAAACGCTCCATTTAAAACCGATAAAAACATAACACGCGCCTTTAAGTGCGGACGACTCAATAATGCGTCGTATGGAACTACGCACATAATACGTCGTTATTGCGTTTATTACGTTTATAGGGAGATCGTTAAAGTGCCACATTTGAGAGCTTGCGAAACGTTTACGATGTCGAACACGACTTTTTTTCATAGAAAATATTTCGGTAAATTGAGTTTGAAAAAGATTGAAAGAACTCACGCGTGACAAACGTCAAAATTGATCGATGACGCGATCGCGACACGACAATAATCGACCCTTTTAACGACGCCATATTAAATTCGATAAAACCTCACGTAAATGTTATGGGAATGGAATGGGTCATGGGAAAAATGGAAATATTTTAACATATGTATATGTACACTCTACATATATATTATATTATATGAATATAATACAAAAACCCTAGCTTTGACCTGTACTTAATTTGCTACAATCAATAGATACGTTGCAAAAAAAAACATTTTGAACTTTTATAATCACTTTCCCTGCGCATAAGGGCGCAGACACACAGAGTGGTACGCGGCCCTTATTTTTTTAAGATAGTTTGGCACATGTAAAAAAACCCTAACACGTCTGATCTATGCTAGGTGTAAACTCACCCACGGGGTATTTTCGGTGATATATTCCCCTTGTATTGACATAGATTTGAAAGTGATCAATAATGGCAATTCCGATATTTGAAAAAATGTAGGAGAAACACGTCAAAATAATAAGATCTTTTTTATTAACAATGACACTGTTCGACAAAATGACGAATTATTTTTGGTTCAGAGACGAGATATGACTTTTATTATAGATCTATGCCCAGTAAACACGAATCTAGTAATAAAAAATGTTGATTGGCTCGAGATTCGGAGATATGTATATGTGTTTTTGAAATCGCGCGATTTTCTATATCTTCGTGTTGTTCGGTCGATTTCTCAAAATCTGTCAATTTCCTGTTCAAAATGAATATTGGAATTTATAGTCGGCTATATTATCTTTCATTTTTAGTATTTTTTAGCTTTCAAATCTTTCTAAGTAGTCGTCCAGATCAAATCAAAAGTACGTATTTTCACTTGGGATTTTTTTCCCACTGTAACATCGAACAGTGTGAAATAAGGCACGCCCATGCACGGCTGGATTTTGAGATTTCTTTACCTTGACTTATTATTTTAGTACTACATTATATGTATGACGAGCTAGATTTTCCGAAATACATATGTACAAAAATCGACTGAAACTACATATAATAAAACCAATTATACATACATATATACATATGTACGTGTTCTAAATTAATTTCAACCCATTTTCCTTCAGAGCGAGGGCAAAGATGGCGAGGATAAGTGGATATTCATCAGGCGTATTATATTAATTGCGAGCCTTTGAAACGCGATAAGGCTTGTATTTTTTTTGTAAACACACAAACCCACGAAAGATGTGTTTCAGTATTTAGAGAAAGATAAAGGAGCGGTGACGGTGGCAAGTGAGACAAATCGTACCTTGGCAGCAACTGATTTAGTGTACACTGTAAGGGTGGAGCTCTACTCTTGTTTCTTCGGTGTATACCATTAATGTGTGTACCTTGGGTGTACCGTTGCGGTTTGTGCAAACATCGGTATCTCTCCCGAAAGGCTTCATTTCGTGCCGAAGCGAACCAAGTCCTCTCAGATGTGCTCTTCCAATTATCTCACACTGGCTGTGAGTCTTCCTTTCGCCGTTTACAAATTTGCGTTAATTTGATTCCATTGATATTTTGTGTAGTTTAATTAAAACTAGTAAACACTCAAACGCTATTCGTATAAACGTATAATAATATATGAGTACATATTATAATGGGGTGATTTGTCTATTGAAAAGTATTTATGTAATATTTTCCGAATTTCTCACCCTAAATTTGAGGCATACACAAATGCTTTTAAAATCAATTTAATATGCTTCTAAATACGTACATATTAATATATGTATATAAAGACTGTAATCTGTGTGTGTGTGTGTGTGTGTGTGTGTGTGTGTGTGTGTGTGTGTGTGTGTGTGTGTCTTAACGCTGGCCGAACATAATTAATGAATCAATGAAAAACCTAAGCTTTGTATAAATTCATTCGTTGAGACTTGCAGTGGTGTTGAACTGGTGAACTCGAACACAAATATCCTCTTATAGGTATATCTGAGTTTGGTGAGCTAGCCGATTACGCTATCGTCCTTTTTTAAACATTATTTGAAAATTTTTCGTTCTCGCCATATAAAAATACGTAATTATAATGATTTTATTTTGCGATGTTTTGAACCATTTATTTTGTTTTCATATTAAACAATTAAATATAATATATATTTTTAATTGAAATTGATTTATACTTTTTATTTGAATAATAAAATTAATTCCAGATTGGGGAGATTAATCCAGATCCAGTCGACCCCACTATGTACATAGACCAATGCTCTACGAAAGCGGACAAAGGAAACGTTCTAAATTTAATATATATGTAATTTATAATATTCAAGGTTGCGAGGTCAATGACCAGGGTTTGTTTATACATAATTGTAGGTATTAGGTTTTGTAAACTAAGCATACACCTTTTTCCTTACGAGGTTTTGAACAATTCTTTTTTCATATTATACGATTCCCGATTTCGATTACGACTTCGATTTTTAATTCGGATTTTATAATTTTTTTTTTTTTTTCATGCATAATTTAATTGGCATGACCGATTCCCAATTTCTGTTTCAGTTCCGATTCCGATTAATGATTACTATTCATTTAATAAAATATTGTAACTTTATTTTAAATCATGTATCAATCCGAAAGCCCGTTGAAATTTCAATGGGCATAAAACTAGTACATAATATGTACATTATTGTTGCGTAGGAGTGGGTTAAGGGTCTTTTTATTTAAGTATACTTTCGAGTTTTTTACTATTTAAAAGAATATATACGAAATATTCACATATTGAAGTTTAATAAGGTCAATCGTGGTAAATTTTTAATGATTAGCGAGAATTCAGTCACCTTTTTTCTAGAAACTCCTATACAACTCGCGGACACACCGGCCATTTGTACTTTTCAGAAAATCGTCATTTTTTACATTTTCCCGTATTTTTTTGTCAAATAAAAATCGTTGAGAGCTTTCTTGGACCTTTAATTTAAATACAAAACTACTATTTTTGTTAAAATTGCGTAATCCTTCATTACAAAATATTTTTATCCAAATCCATACCAATACGAAAAGTAGCATTAAAACATTAAAACATTTAATATAAATTTTCATCCGACAAAGGAGCCCAAAAATCCAATTCAATTTACTAAACAATAAAAACAATATTACTGTAACTACGAACGGCAATAAAATTCAACACTAACATTTTAATATCGAGCGCAATTTCCCAACGTGCAAATTATAATTTTGCAGTTTAGCGGTTTAAACTCAACAACGACCGTGCATTAAACTCGAGTTGATAAATTCGAAGCGCTTCAACACGGTTACATTCATACATAGTACATACAGTGCAATTTTGTTCTACATAGAACGTTTAATTCAAATTTCAATTGCTACCGCGCTAGTACAATTCATACCCTGTCTCCTCTCGCTTCCGCTTCACCACCCCCCCCCCCCCCGTCTAAAGTTTTGCACGGCGCGCGATAAATCATGTGAGATTACTCCGGTGCGCGATTTCAGCAGATAATCTATGCTAAGCTACCTTCATGTTAAGATCCTTAACCCCACAGACCTTTCTTATCGGAGATGAGGGTGAGATGGGGGGTGGTTCTGGTCGATTTGACGAGCAAAAAGCGATCTGCGAGAGTGTCGCCGCGCATAATCCGACCGGTGAAAAATGATGCAGTTGAAAAATCGCACTTACATTCTATGATGAGCCGGAAGCTGGACTGCATCGACCTGGTGAGGGACGGATGTGACGTCACGCACGTTATGGTCGAGTTGTGGTACATCGGTCGAGTAGACAGTTTGACGGTCGAAATCAATTCTGCAACAGTAAACAGCACGATATGTCAATTGAGCTGAAAGGTTCATACTTTGATACGAGATGAAAGTAGAGTGAATCATGGAGTGCTTGGGGTCGTAGGGGAAATAAAGGGATCAGATTTGCCTGAGATTAGAATCTAAGGATAATAAATGTAATACTATTTATTCATTGCTACAAATACATACGTCATTATTATTACATATTAACTAAGCGATTTTTCTGTTGTAGAGATCTTACTTACATACATTCTATAGATATTTGTATTCAATGCCACCAATTTTTAATTCATATCGGCGACTTTTTTTTAATGTAATTTTGACATAATAGTGAAAAAACTAGATAGCAACTAGCGAAAGAGTTATAACTTACCACCATAAAGATAAACCATCCGGTGTATTGTTTAACAAAATACGATTTTGACCTACTAGTTTACCACCACGATAAATCGTCGCGATTGTAGCTACGATAAATTGCACAACTGATTGTAACGACAAATCGTTACGTCAGGGGGTCTTTGTTCTATAGAATAAATCTTTTGGTATATTTGTTCCTATGAAGATAATGAACATTAAAAATTAAACCTCAAACTATTGCTATTGTTTTTATTAGAATATCAATGAAATCATTTATGAAATGAAATCAAAACGAGGGTTAATCTTATAATATATATATTTAGACGTATTCGAATACTTGTACAGTAATCAAAGTAAATAAAAACAAACTAATATTTATATTTTTCAAACATTGATTCCATTTTTATTATATCCAAAAGACAACACAAACCTGACCGAGATATGTAAAATTGATTTTTATTGCAAATTCACACCGCTTTCGATATCAATTTCTAAAAGAAAATCGAGTTTGACGCATTTTCACGCTTGCCGCTTTTAAAAAATCATTCTACGCCGCGAATTCCAATTTTTCAATAACGAGGATGTCGCCACCAAAATTGTCTTCGTTTGAAATATTTAAGGAGCATTCCCGCGAGAGGACTGTCATTGTAAATTTTCTCGACATCCACGTGTACAAAGAAGAAAAGTGAATCGAACGCCGAAAACTTGGGAACGTAAATAACAAGATTAGGTATCGCTATTGACATATCTTCTCACAGAGAAAGAGAAAAAAGGAAGAAAAAAAAAGGATTGTCGCCTAAAGAGGCGACGGCGAACGATAGACCCAAATCTCACTAAACAATATGTGAATATACATATACATAAAGGTGAATGCGTACAATTTCCATGGGGTTTTATCCAGCGCTGTCATCCAGTGGGTTTTCAAGCGTTTCCGGAAACCCTTTGTTCAAATTTAAAAACTTCTAGAAACCTGCTGTTACATGTCTTCATAAATAATTTTTCACACGTTAACGATATACATATATATGTGCACATTACACATGTTTAACCCACCTAATTTTTGTTGGCTTGATATGAACGTTTAAAAATAAATGGACAATTTTTACAGATTTCTGGCTTTTGCAGTCTTTAACTCAAAATCTAGTATTGCGGTGCCAAAAGTGAGTATTAGAATAAATAGCTAGATGCTGTTGCAGTTGATTTAAATTTTGTATTGCTTTGAAATACTTATAATTAATTATTTAGCGAATTTAAATAGTCAAAAATATACTTTCATAATATTACTTTTTTTCGTAATATTATGAGCTGATTCTTCACTTATTTTTCACTTTACCGCGTAATCTAAAGCTTCCTTATATATTTATTACTTTGATGATTTTGCCATTTTTTTACTCATTTATGTAATTCTGGACTAAAAATCACAATGATATGAGTCTAGTTGACCTTGGAAAAATTCATTTAAGAGATCAAATTATCTTTCTTTGGTGACTTTTAGATGCCACGCAGTATTGGAACCTGCTTGCAAGTACATACACGTGGGAGCAGCAAGTTGTATAGCCAAATTGCATGGGCACAAGCATGGTGTAAGATGAAAGCCACGTCAACTGAAGAATAGGAAGAATAATTTAAAATAAACCACCCTCTCTCCACCATTATTTTTATTATTTAAAACAATATATTTGTCCATAATGCCATATCGGTTTGCACTGAGTGACACATACATATGTTATTAAACTTATACACATGTATGTACATTTATAGATTATAAATGGTTGGTTGTTGAATACGATGGTTTTTGCCGGTTTGACGAGGAACCGATTCAATAATGAAATCAGATAAATTGGCAAACTCTGATAGAAAATGATCGACTTGGAGTAAAAAATCCTAACCTGATCAACAGCACTACAGATAATACTCGGAATGAGTTATTTGTAATCAAGATCAACCCAGGGTTTGAACTCGGAAACCTCTCAGAGGCTATCATAAACGCAAACATCAAGCTATACAGCAGGCATACTATATACTATCATTACTATGAAGTGGTTGAAAAATTATAATACATGGTTTTTGTAACAGCAGGTGATGTTGAAAGATTATTTTTTGGAGACCCATTGGATGACACCATTGGTTTTATAATTTTTTGAAATTGTTTACACTCACCGTGGGCGGTTTCTTCGACGTCGACGTCGAGAACTTCGCTGACTTGTTGACCCGCGCGAGGATATTGACGATCTGGTCTCTTGAGGACCCAGGACATCTTCGGCTTGGGTCTGCCACCCCTGACTTTGCACGTGGCGCTCATGTACACGTCCTCCTTCACGTGCACGGCGTCTCCGTTGCTTTTAACCCTCACGCCATCCACGTCCAGGGTCGAATTGTACGGCATCTCTGCGGAAAACGGAAAAGGATAGTACCGCTCGGAAAATACGTCAGAGATATATAGATATGCGGGGGAGGGCCCTAATGGAAAAAATCTTTTCAAGTGGGTCGTTTTCCTGCGAGTTTCCTCCGTATAAGAAACGACCACAATGAAAATCTAGGTGTCATTCTCTACGCAGACTTGCCCCATTGTCGGCAATGCGGAAAAATAGTTTTTATCCACTCCTCTGCGAATGCGTACTTTATTTTTGTACACTGTATTAAAAAAGTTTCTATACAACGCTCGGCGATTCGAGTTTTTATTATTGAACTTACTGTTATTAGACACACAATGTAGTATTGCATGTGCCGAACACATTGTGCCAGGAGAGACTTAAATACAAAAGAGAGAAGCTCATATACAAAAACACACTTCATATAATAATAATTATATTTCCTTTCCAATAGGAGATATACCAACAGTACATTGAAAGTTAAAAAATATCTCTTTTTAATTAAAACTACAGTCCATCTTCTATAGAAAGACACTTACATAGGTAAAATGCAAATGCTGTCCCTTACATACATACATATAATCTCGACCAATAGCATTTCGCACATACAATGTTCTATTATCTGTACGAAATGCTATAAGAGCGAAATCACACAGCGTGGGATATGGGATGTGGGTTTTTTTTAAATAGTTTTAAACATATAGAAAAAATATGGCGTTCATGGTATCCTTGCTAAACACTACAGGGTAAATACTACTATAGAATTTCAACGAAACAGCTCAAATGTTTCGGTTTGAAAAGACGGTATCAAGTATGATATCATGAACGACATATTTTTTCTATGTGTTTAAAGCTATCTAAAAAAAACCCACTTCCCACATCCCAAATTGACAAACTCTGATAGGAAACTATCGAACTTGAGTCACAGATCAGAGTTTGTCAATTTATATGATTTCATTGAAACGATTCCAACAAAAGGCAACCTTTTACCAAAATTCAAGTTTTCAGTATCTCAAATTCGCTGATTTATAAAATGGTACGAAAATGTTTAAGTAACATGATATTGAAATAAACATACCTAGAACTATCACCTTGATGGCTTCCGCAGCATAACTAGCACCATTCCTGTCGAATCCATGGCAAACCCAAGCCCCGTCGTCCTCCTTGATGACCTTACTGATGACAGCATGGCCGGATTTAGTCAGCAGAAGCCTAGATCTCACTCCGGGCCCGTCCAACACCATATCCATCTTCTGCAACAACAACAACAAAACGATCCACTTCAGCAAAGTCACTTCGGAAAACTTCAAGACGAACAAACAGGAGAGAGCGATAGAGAGAGAAAGAGCGAAGATGGAATTAGCGTAAAGCGAGCGAGGGTTGTTTCGTTTGATTGCACGCGGGATTTCTGCTCGTTAATCCCCCCGTGGGATTGGAGGAGGGTTGAGGGATGAATTTGCAAGGAACAGGGGGGTGGGTGGGGGGAGCGAAGGGATGGATGAAGGAAGTAGAAATCCGCGCTTTAGCCGAACGCACAATTAGACGCATTAAATCCGCGAAAGTCGCGTCTCTTGCAACTTAATCCAGCAGTCCTGCCTAATGGACCGTAAACGCGGCTGTTGTCAGTTCCAATTCCCGTTTATTTATATACAAGAACACGCAGGGCGGGGTCAAAAGACGTGCGGTGACTTTGTAACACTTTACAAATTAACCTTGAAGTTCACCAATGTATGTACTTTATTGAAGTTTCACAAAGTATCGGCTAAGTTTTAACTTTTGCGGTAAGTGGGTAGACGGAGTACACAATAAAAACATGTACATACATACACATACATACGTACAAACATGGCATATGTACATGGCATATTTCATATTGCGTTGATTTCCTATACAAGCAATTCAAGAGAGAGTTAATTTTACAAAATATCCTAATCAAACTTATTATAACAACCATAAATTTATTTTGATTATAATTATACATTATACAAAATGTATGGGTAGGTCCAGTATATAAAGAAGCATACATTTATTTATTTTTATATATGTACATACTACCGAACCCGGTATGCGTTGCATTGCCACAATAACGCATGCAATTCCCGTTCTCGTTCCCGTTCCCGTTTCCGTTCCCATTTGTCGGAAAAACACAGGCAGCGAACACATTTGAAATTATTCGATTATTTGTTTATTTTACCCTAAAAACGCATGTCGCGAAACGAAAACATTTTTAATTATTGCGTTGCAATGCCACTCATTCCCGTTATTCCCGTTTCCGTTCCTGTTTTTAGCCGATTTTTTTTCACAGTAAGCTTCCCAGACATGCATACAATAAATCTTGTAAGTTCCATCGTTCCATAGTACAATAACGCATGCAATTCCCGTTCCCGTTCCCGTTTCTCGATGCGGTTCGATAAATGGTTTTAATAAAACACAAAATTACAAAGTAGATATAATATATTTTCTTTCCTTAATTAAATCTTCTTACAAAATAGATATAATTGAACGCCAAGATGCTACACAAAGTACAATGCACTCAAAAAAGTATGGAACGCTGTATGCTCGGCATAACGAGGAAAGACGGGAAGCGGAACACGTGGGTGAGAATTATATATGACAAGTTTAGTGGACATAGTGGATAGAGGAAAGTTGGGCGAGTCATGTGGCTAGAAGAATCGATGAAAGATGGACAAAAAAGTACTAGAATG
Organism: Arctopsyche grandis; assembly: GCF_051622035.1. Classification (NCBI taxonomy): domain Eukaryota; kingdom Metazoa; phylum Arthropoda; class Insecta; order Trichoptera; family Hydropsychidae; genus Arctopsyche; species Arctopsyche grandis. The sequence goes on from NC_135357.1 coordinate 29,590,701, forward strand.
GTACCCGAGAGAATGCAAAAGGGTAAAAGGAAGACCGCAGAGAAGATGCGTAGACGAAATAGAAAAAATGTGTGGTGAGATGGATGAGAGTTGCGCAAAACAGAGACAAGTGGAAGCGTGAAGAAGAGGCTTTCATCCAGCAGTGGATGCTGAATGCCTGTAGATGATGATGACATATTTATAAAACACGTGGACAAGTTTGATCGCAAGTGTCAATTGTCGGGCAACCTGACACGATACAAATGAAAATATAAAAATAATTCAGTTGGTGGAAGGAATCCAACTGATTTCCATATATACATTTATATACGTATAGATCGGATTCAAATATTGCATTTTCACCTTTATGAAATACTTTTAATATGAAAATATTATCACATGTATGTATATATGTATGTACATTTCTCATTCTAGATGGAAAAAGTATTCAAATTGCTTTATTTTTCTTTTGAGAATATTATTTGATCGTAATCGATATGATCTAACAATTTCGCGAGGGGTTTCCAGACGATCGTGTAAAACTCGAAAGCGACAGTCGCTGAAAAATACGAAACGACAAAAACGTTCAACCCCTTCGCCTCGAAGATAAAACGTCTCCGCGGTGGTTGTGTCGTGTATTTATGACGTCGTACACAGGCAACATTTATTATTAGAAACCCGGTGCAAAAACATTAGGTATACTACGTTGCATTGTCCCTATTGTTCTACTAGAACTTCGTACTTTCATCGCACACACACCTACCGCGATGATTTATTGCTAGCTCAATTCACGCGACATTCGTTTCACGCGAATTTACTTTTGATAATGCAGTTGTTTGAGGGACAAAAAAAATAGCAGAATGAAACTATGTAGTAACGGTACAACCAAATATAAACATACATTCGTGCGAAAATACAGTAACATAGAGATTAGGGTTTCGGCCCGGGTCGACCCGGGACAGAAATTTTTGATCTCCCGTATCTTGGGAATTCTTATCTCAAATACCAGTAAAAATGTTTCAATCAGAACGTTTTTTACATACCTCCTTTACGTTTAACATGGCTTTCGTGACAGTGGTCATTTTTATCTCTTATCCGATCGTTTTCATACTTTGCCATATTGCTCATTTTGGTCATCAATACACAATAATATAAAATATCGTATACAATGCGTTTTTAAAACGGGGAAAGTAAATCTTCCTGACGTTTAACAAGCGTTGTTTAACAAGGCGTAAACTGTTCGCCATGACTCGGCATTATCAGATTTTAATTGCTTAAATGCCTATAATTCACTCTATATTTTATGAAATTTGCTTTATTGGTTCTCGTTATCTCTAATATATAAATATTTATAGTTTTAACTCTCATATGTATATATAAATTTCAAATTTGGCGTGTAGCTTCTTGTAGGGTAATACACGATATATATTGATTTTTGGCCAAATATGTCAGATTTGACATTTCACGGCTAAAAGTATATCTCTTCACTGGGTTTTATCTGCGAGATAAGTATTCAATAATAAGTTATGTTGTATCTAATTGTTAATATGATTTTTAAAAACGCGTTTTAAAAACGCGTTGTATAAGCTTACATACATTTAGTTTTTTACAATAAGCTTACATACATACATCACATACAATTATTTTTAGTTATCAGCCGATTTAATTAAATGTTTTAATAAAGGCGAATACACATACATATGTATATCCTACAATGAAACTATTATAAAGTGAATGTACATATACATACTTCTTATATTGACGATTACACAATGGAAGAAACCTTTTTAGATTCTGGCGAAGATGAGACAATTTCGATGAATGAAGAATTATGACAAACCTACAAAATAACGAAAATAAACAAATAGCCTCGACTTTTGAAAAGAATAATTTAAGAAAATTTTTTCGTTCCTTTTAAATATAAAGCCAACTTCAACCGAAACTGAAATAGTTTTTTCCATTTCCGGAAATATTTGTGCTAAATATATGTAGAATCTAAAGCTTTCGGATTCTCATTTAATATCTTAGTATTCGTAAGAAGCTTACATATATTAAATAAATTTATTTTCATTGTAACATTTTTTCTAGTTAATAGATATATTGTTCAACTTTATAAAATATTTCTTAAATAAATGAATTTTATATGGTTTTAACGACATGTCAAATTATACATATAACCTATGTATGTATTAGTGAAGTAAAACTATGTATGAGAGATAATGATAACCTATAATGCAAATTTTCTAAGATATAGTGTGAAAATGATAAACAAATGCTCTTAAACAATTAAAATCTGACAAAACGAGTGGGCGGGAGGGGGGGGGGGGAAAGTCAAACATGCATCTAATATATAATTTTGAAAGAGACTTTGTATGTATGTAACTACATATGTAATGTTTGGGTTGAAGAATCCGTGACGATAAATTTAATAAAAATACAAATGAATATTCGAATAAATTTAAATAAAATAAAACCACAACAATAAATTTAATAAAATGTTTACTATTATATTAGATTTTTTTTTGCTAAAATAAGTACAAAATTTTGACTTATGTGATGATTTTCTAAAACCTACATATGTACATACATACATGTAACGAATGTACTTCGTAAACAAACAAAACCCTCAAGCAAAAGTTATTATATTGTTTACCGAAATTGCAGGCATCGACAGAGTTTTGTTCTGTGAATCGAGTTTCCTATTCTGCGAACTTCTATTATACGTACATAAATTGCATAATTAATATTCACGCACCATAACGTTCGAACGTTCATACTCGTATGTACATACATACATATGCATATACCATCTCTACATCATATCAACGTACATACATACATATGTACATACGTACAAATAATATTAGTTAACCACATACACGTACTGCTTAATAGAATATACACGTATACTAGTTGTCCCGAACCGAATAATATAATTATTATTGATTGTACGTACGTCACGGACGGATTATAATGGCAAACCCGTTGTGCGATAAACGCAAATGGAGTTAGTGAGGGGAAATTAATATTCGAAAATTGACGCAATGTCGGAAAATCTTCACCAAAATTCAAAATTACTCCGATGTAGTTTATCGTCGCCTTTTGCAAACAGCTCGATCATTGATTGATGTGCGTTTTAATTTCTCGCCAACTCAATCCGGGCAATGTACCTCTACATACATACGTATTATACTCTCAACTATGCTGAATAATCTTCCAAATAGCACACAATAGGTACCTACTCTTAAAAGGAGAAAGTTTTCCGGTCGGAAAATACAACAGAAGTATATAAAATCAAGCGGAGAAAGATGGAGTACCTCGGACACACGATACAGGATCCAAAATACGAATTTCTCTGTTTGATAACGATGGGGAAAATAAAAGGTAAAAAATCGATTGGCAGGAAGAAGTTGTCTTGGCTTCAAAACATGCGCATGTGGAACGATATGAGCGCCGAAGACCTGTTCCGAGCCGCTAAAGACCGATGCGGATAGAGGAAGTGGTCGCCAACGTCCGGATGTGGACAGGGCATTGAGAAGAAAAATATATCAAATCCGGATGACGGACAATTGGCCGAATGGACACTTGAGCGACGGACCGTAGGCTGAGGGACGCTTGGCCGAACGGATATTAGGCCGCTGGACATTTGGCCAACGTACACTTGGCAGAACGGACACTAAGCCGACAGACATTTGGTCGAATGAAATTTTTAATTGTTTTATTAAAAATATCAAAATTTAATGAGTTCGAGGTGATTTATGAATAATGTGTCGGTTTTCAGTGAGCTTTAAGTAATTTTGCTACACAATCAGCCAAATGTCCGTTCGGCCAAAAGTCCGTCAGCCTGATGTCCGTTCGACCAAGCGTCCTTTCAGCCAAAGGTAAAATTCCAACCCTATCCTTATAAACCCTACACTTGAATATTCATTCAAAGATAACACTGTTCGACACGAAAAATGGTTCAGAGACAAAATATGACTTTTCTTACAGATCTATGCCCAGTAAACACGAATCTGATAATAGAAAATGTTGATTGGCTTGAGATTCAGATATATGTGTTTTTTAAATCGCGCGATTTTTCTATATCTTGGTGTTGTTCGGTAGATGTCTCAAAATTTGTCAATTTTCTGTTCAAAATGAATATTGGAATCTATAGTAGGGTATTTTATATTCCATTTGTAGTACTTTTTAGCTTTCAAATCTCTCTAAGTAGTCATCCAGTTCAAATCAAAAGTCAAAAGTACGTATTTTCACTTGGGATTTTTTCCCACTGTTATTACTATTTTATATCGAGTATTTTCTATTGAAACATGTTTATTGAGATAGTGTTCTGACCACACTATTTTTTTTTTCGTTTAAAAGGGTTATTAAAATTGGAAGTGTGCTGAACTTTAAATCGGTAAAATTGCGAGCAAAAAGCTCGTACTAGTGTTTACTCGTATTTACACGAATCTGAATTGAATTAATAGGGATAATATATTAAATTATCTTTATATGAGAATTAAATAAAATTCCACTTAGAAAAATCATATTACTACTATTCTTGTGGATTAATAACAAAAATTCATTTATTTTATCGAGGTAAGCCAGTTATCAATATGTATATCTCCGAATCTCGAGCCAATCAACATTTTTTATTACCAGATTCGTATTTACTGGCCATAATTCTATAAGAAAAGTCATATCTCGTCTCTGAAACAAAAAAAAGTCGTCATTTGTCGAACAGTGTAATCATTAATAAATACTATCTCTTTATATGTATGATGTTGAGAATTTTACTATTTTTTTATGAAGCAGAATATGGTTTGCACTGATATATAATATGTGTACATACTAAACAATAATGTATATTATGACATATGTATAAACAAAAGTGAAATTCGCAACATCCCATTCTAGCTTAACAAAACAGAAGGGTGGGGGTTCAACGGTTCGTAACAATTAACGTTCAAGGGTTCATGGGTTCATTGCCTGGCCTGGTGTTGCTGGCCAGACCTTCGATATATGTATGTGACTACAGGTCAATCGTTTCCTATCAGATTTTGTCAATTTATTGGATTTCGTTAACGGCATTAAAGTTTATAGCATCTCAGATTTGTTGATTATTATAAATATACTACCCACATACATACATATGTTCATATGTACATACATATATATTTACATAATTTGTTCATATATGTCTCTATGATATTGTATAAATATAATTATTTTATTTGCTATTTTTACTGATATTACGAGTAATAAATATAGCTTTGAATCTCGTATCTAGAATACAAACAAATCGCAATCAGCTTACGACATCGTTGCAATTTAAAATACAGTACAGCACGATTCAACACCACTAACTAACCAGAAACGTTCACAAAAGCATTTCCCAAGACATTTCCGTGCAAATGACGCATTGAAAAGTCAATTTGAATTCGGAGGGAATGCAACAGATCGAACGGCGTGCTCCAGTAGACTAATTCAGGACGAAATGTTTGCTGCAAACAGGCTGAAATTCGTATTTAAATTATTCACTCTACGCCAGAGGTTCTTAACCAGTAGTTTGCAGATTCAAATTATGTCTTAATGAACTAAAAAAATTCATCAATATCAACACCATTAACTATGTATTTTTGAGGGAAACTCTTGTACACATGCCTCAGAAGCAAAGGGGAGGGGAAATTCAGTACAAAAAAAAACAGTCGGTGTGAGAATGACATCCATCTTAGAATTCACCATTTTACAAAACCACGTTGAATAAGGCAATGAAATAACTTAAGAAGATAATAAATGAAGAAAAGAACAAATATATTGAACATTATCTAAAAAAATTATCATCAAAAGAAACAACAGACTACTCATTATGGAAGACTACGGGAAAAATTAAACAACCGCAACAATTTGCACCACACAACCAAGTCACAAATGAAAAACCGGCTAAAGACGACAAAGAAAAAAATAAAACATTCACGGACCATGGAGAATGTTTTTCAACCATATCAACAAGAATTATCAGAAAATTAAGAAAAAGAAATTATGAATTACGTACAAGCACCTTTCCAAATGGAACTACCACTTCAGAACTTCAAAGTCGAAATATACAAAAATAAATAAATGTAAAGAAGGCACCTGAATATGACTTGATAACAGGAAAAATTCTGAAATAACTCCCAGTAAAAATAATTAGATTGATTTTTGTATTATATAACGCTGTATTGAGTCTAAATTACTTTCCAAACCAACGGAAAATAGCACACATAATTATGACGCCAAAACCAGAGAAAGATCTGAGCGAAGTAACATCATATAGACCAATTAGTCACCTACCGATCCTTTCAAAAGTTTATGAAAAGCTACTACTGAAAAGATCTATTCTACAAAGCAAAAAAATAGTCCCGGACTATCAATTTGGAATTGGAACAAATCACACAAAAATCCAACAAGTACACAGATTAACTGATCCAAATGTAATCCTTAATGTTTTAAGTAAACAGATTTTAAATATAGCAGAAAAATATATAAAGCGTACTATAAAAGTTTCAATTTCGTTTGTCATAACTTATTAATATATACAAATTGGGTTTGACAAAACTTGTAAGAATAAAAATACCTAGATGTCCAACATGACATGCGTGCTACCTTGTCAAATACCACAGTACATTATAATATTTTTATTCAAAATAGAAAACAAAACAATAATCTTTATTTTGGCATTTCTCCCAGATATTAAACACACTTGGTTTTTCTTGCAATTTTATTTTATGTTTTCAAATACATTATTCTGATGAGAGGTGCATTGCATTTGACTGTCAAAGGGTTCAGTGGAACAAAAAAGGTTAAGAATTCTTGCTGTAGGTACGCACTTATACAAATTCGATTTTTCCCATTCAAAAGGTAAAATCCTACTTCGATATTAAACGTCAACACGAGCTATTGACATGAAACGATTGAAAGGTCGCTTTTCATCTGACGGCTTTTCCCGCTCGCTCGCTCGGTGCGAATTTTCCAACATCCACTGTTCAATACCGTACACACACACACACACCCACACAAATATTAATAAACATGGAATAAATTCGAAGGCACGCGGTGAATTTATTAGCGATTATGGATCGCGAGCAGACATCGCATTTTCGCAACGTTTAATTATTATTAAATAGCGACCGCCAATTGTTGAACTTCGGTCGACGGTAATGGGTTAAGCGAGGCGGGTACGTCGGGGTGTTATGAATTATGTTTATGACTTCGTCGTTGGCGAAGTTGTATAGGTGTTTTCGTTACCTGAGCGAAAGCGAGGCTGCGAGGGAGGGATGGTTATGAGATTTTTCAATAGAATAACGATGACGTCTACGTGACGTCGTAAACAAAGTTTCGAGGTGTCGAAATTCGTCCCTCGTAATCTTCCCGAGAAACTTCCCGAGAATTCCCGCATTTAAGCCAACTTTGGGGTTTAATCTGAGCTCGTTCTCGGCGTGCTCCCAAACCGTTACACCGCAAACACTGACCGTCCACGATTATTAATAATATTAATAGCACAATTTCAATGCATACATGTGATTAGGTTAACATATATTGGGTGCTATGAAGCTAAGTGCAAAGCCTAATGCATATTTTTAATAAGATTTTACCTCTTAAAGAAAATTTAGTTATTTTTTTAAATACCAAAAAGACATCACACTTTTCCTACTTGACAAATTTTTGAATACTTATTGCACCTCTCATAATTTAATTTTTCTGTTGACACAGATGGCTGTATTTGTTTTTATTTGATTAAATAAACATTAGAAATACAAAAAAAAAATAAGTGACTAACATACCACTTTTAACTTGGGCAGTATTAGCAATCAACTGTGAGATTTTGGTGTGTTTACTAATCTTTAGAAATGGAATTAAAAAAAACCCGGACTTTTCACTGAGGTATATGTGGTTCAAAATGTTCTAAATGATATAAGCTATCAATCCTTTAAGGCTTTGCACTTAGATTCATAATACCATGTATAAAACTGTCTTTAAAAGATCCATTTAAACACGTTAGAATACGTTATGAGCCGGACTGACTTATTTAATAACATTTAATATACTTAGATTTAAAGCCACGTTCTTATATATTTAGACTGTCCTTTTAGCGCTACGATAAAATTGTGTTTTTAATATAGCTTTAAATAGAAGATTAACTTTAACATACCACTAATAATAAAATCTTTGAATGGAATGAGTATGTTTGATGTTTTGTATAATATAAGCATGGAATTAGTAGACCTTGTGATTTATAGTCAGTTCGCAGTATTGTGTCAAAGTTGTGTGAGAAATATGTATATGAAATTTTGTATAAACAAAACTAATGTCAATTCTAATGATGAACAAAAACCAAATATACAAGATATTGATGAAGCTAATGATGTTATTTTCATTTCTACAAGGAATCCTAACCTATTCAGAACATACATATGTATGTACATACAGATTTATGTACACTATACAGAATGGTCCACGAAAAACGGACGTTTTTGTAATGAGTAATCTCGGCGTCTGGAGTGAGGAAGAATTTGTGGTGATAGTTGTTCAATTCCTTTATGTCATTTTATCTTAAAACACACGTGTATGAAAGAAAGTCACAAACACTGAAAAATTTAAAGACCGCAATACAAAGTCAAATCAACAAACACTAGGAAAAATGGAATCGAATTGGCGTAAAAGGCTATTAAAGTGTGTTTAAAACGGCCAAAACTGTAAAAATTGGAGTGAAATAATTTTTAGTAATAAGTCAAAATGGCATACCTTTGCCTTAATATCTTTATCAATAATTAATATTTAACCAAAAAAAATTATGAAGTACCCACTGTTTTTTTTATAACATATAAAATATACATACATTTATGCATAAACCTAGTTCTATGGTACCATTGTTTTTAAATTTTATAAAGTGAAAAGTATGTAATTAAAGCAATGATAGCACCATAAAAAAATACGCGATGTCATTATAGATCAATTGATTTTGATTTTTAAATGCTTTTTTTATTTATTTTTTATAGATCAATCGAAAAGGCGAAATGTATGAAATTGTTCGCGGAAGTCTTTGAATAGTTGTCGAGGGAAGGTCGTGGAAGGGTTGATAATTATTTTTTCTGTTTATTGCATCCGGAACCCGGTTCTAGTCGGTATTAAATTTGTGCTCGAGGTTTCCGGAAATTGCTTTATTTCGGGGGCGTTTGTTTGCGGAGGACAAGCTTCCGTTTTTCAAGATGGCGGATTGGCTCGCTTTAAAACCCGCCATTTTTTCCTCGGTTTTATTATTTTTTCGATTCACTTCGTGGAACATCTGTTTGAGTTTCCTCTCCCCTCCCCCTCAGTAGTCGCATATATATATATATACCTAACGGCCAAATCTAATTTTTATGAGATCCAAAGTTTTCCAGTGAACATTTACATTAGGTGTTCTTTTTTTTAGTCCTCCACCTCCCTTTATCTGTACCGACGAACCGCATTCACTCTTGAATTATTCAAACGAAAACAATGTGAATCTCAAAAAAAAAACGTATTTTTTACAAAGTACAAACCTATTTTGACGCTAGGAGAAAAAACCCTCTTTACATATATGTATAATAGTATGTATGCAGATGTACATATAATATACAGATAATATATAGACATCATCATACGTCAGACAGATACAAAACATTATAAATGAAATGAGAGATAAAATATTTTTTGTAGGTGTATAATATTAAATATGTACATACATACATATGTATACAGAGAATGAAAAGGATATTGGCTAGTCCGTATCCAATTTCCCACATTATATTAAAGAAAAAGCTTGTACTATTCTTAGGCTCAAGTTTATATTTAGTGATAGTTTTCCGATATTTATTTTGGGCAAAAAAATGATTTATGGTATTTGTTAAGATTTTTTCATATTTTATTTTATTTTATTTTATTTTAAAAAATCAATACCACAGAGACTTGACAGGTTGCCCCAAAGCGTCAATGTGATTTTAATACAAATAATAAAAATCATAAAAATTACAAAAAAAACATCATAAAAAAAATAATAAAAATCATAAATAAAAAAAAAACATAAGAAAATAATAAAAATCATAAATAAAAAAAAACATCATAAAAAAATAATAAAAATCAAGTAAAAAATATGTACACAAAATAAAAACAAAGAAATAAGATTGAAAAATTTATATCGTGCTATTTAGGATGTGTTCCACCAACTCAACATAACTGGCATCGAATAGGTCCAAGTATTGTGCCAGTAAGTTAAGGAGTCGAACAGCTCTCGAGAGGGGGGAGTTCATGAGCACGTTTGATTTAGCCCTAATTGGTAAAAATATATCATGTTTTCTTAAAACTCTACGATTTTCCGGGGCCCAGAATTTTAGTTTCTCCAGGATAGTGGGATTGTGAATCTCTCCTCTAAGTAATTTTACGAAATGTTTCCCAAGAAATAAATCTCTTCTCTTTGCCAGGGAGTTGAAACCCAAAGATCCCAAGACAAAGGCACTAGGGAACAGATATGGATAAAATCCAAATGTCTTCAGATATAAAAATCTAAGGAATTTCCTTTGGACTCGTTCCAACATTAGAGAGTAACGAAGTTGATAGGGAGACCATATAATGGAGCCAAACTCGAGCACACTGCGAACTAATGTACAATATAAGAGACGAATGGCAGTGAGCCCTAGTTCAGACGAATTACGGATTACGAATCCAAGGATTTTTGTTGCCCTATCACAGATATTCTCAATGTGAATGTTGAAACTCCAACTATTTTCGAAGACTATTCCCAGATCAGATATAAATAATTCTCTCTGAAGAAGAGAATCATGAAATTTATACGGATATTTAATAGGAGAACGAGAACGAGAGTAAGAAATGACCCGACACTTTAGGATATTGAAGGGAAGTTTATTAACATTAGCCCATTCATAAATAGAATTCAAATCCTCTTGCAAATAAAGAGCGTCAGGTAAATCAATTATTCTCTTATAGATTTTTAAGTCATCCGCATATAATAAAAATTTAGAATGGTGAATAGAAGATTGAATATCGTTGATAAATATTAGGAATAACAAAGGGCCAAGATTTGATCCTTGGGGAATCCCAGAAGTGGCAACATACTCATAAGAAAAGCAACTCCCAAACTTAACGAATTGACGTCGATCCTGTAAATAAGAAATAAAAAGACCAACAAGATTATAAGTAAATCCAATAAAACTTAATTTACTAACCAAAATTTTATGATCAACTTTATCAAACGCCTTCTCAAAATCAGTATATATTACATCCATTTGATTATTACAATCCAAAGTGCTGGTTATGTCATTAGAGAAACATAACAAGTTGGTAATAGCTGATCTGGCCGGACGAAAGCCATGCTGCTGATCAATGAGCATACTTTGAAAGTGATTAAAAATGTATCTGTGTAATATTACCTCAAACATTTTGGCTGGCGCTGACAAGATAGTTATTGGTCTGTAGTTCCTTACACAAGATTTATCGTCCTTCTTATGAATAGGAGTTACTTTAGAGCATTTCCATAAATTGGGGAATGAAGAGTTCCTTAGAATTAAATTAAAAATGAATTTTAAAGGTTCTAAGAGACTAACCTCACATCCTTTTAGGATGTAATTAGGGATGGAGTCAGGACCGGAAGAATAAATATTTTTTAACTTTAGAAAGCCATATTTCAGATCGGAAGAGTCAAGATGATTAATCGCTAAAGTGGGGAAAGTAAATTCCGAGTCATTGGTAGGTTCCATGGAATCAGTAGGATTATTGAAAACTGATTTAAAAAAGTCGGCAAATCCATTAGCAATGTTTTGATCACCCTCTAACAATCCAGAATCATTGTACATAATGGTCGACTTTACACGATTTACACGTTTAGAATTGATGAAGTTCCAGAATTTCTTAGGGTTTTTAACTATGGAACTTTCACAATCAGCTACATAAACATTATATGCATTATTAATTAATTTCTTAATTTCCGTACGTAAAATACGGAAATTATTTAAGATAAGAGGATTGCTCGATTTCTTCCAGAGTTTATGTGTTTGATATTTACTTTTTAAGAGATTAATAATTTCTTTAGTAAACCAAGGCGGATAAATCCTTTTACTCGTCACTAATCCTTTCAACCGAAAACAATCATTAAAAATAGAATATATAATGTCATAGAAATTAGAGAGGGCCAAATTAACATCTTTGCACTCATAAACTCGCTCCCATTGACAATTACAAAGAATATCATTTAAATATTTGAAATCAACATTTGTAAATAACCATCCATTTAGGACAGAGGTATTAAGACAGTTATTTATTAAACGAAGTGAGGAATAAGTTATAGTTAATTTTAAATGAATATCAAGAGCAGGATGATAGCTGTCTTCAGGAACCAAGGAATCAACTGAATTTGAAATAATAATATTCTGACAATCTAAATTTGTTAATAGAAAATCCAACATGGAATTATTAAAATAGTTTCGAATAGTATTAATTTGTTTTAAGTTGAATAAAGATATAAAAAAATTAAGGTCATCAGGAAAACAGTTAGAAGAATTCAGATTAAAATCTCCAGATATAAAAATGCGACCATTACTTAAATGTGAATAATTAGATATAATTAAATCAAAAAATCGCTTATAAATATTTGGTGGAGATCTTGGTGGAAAATAAATAGTACATATGTATATAAAAAAAGGAATGTTAACAAATCTTAGTTTTAGCCATACACATTCATGAATGTCCTTAAGATGACTAAGTCTTTCAACCGAAATAATATTTGTATTTTTAACTGCTAGAAGAACACCACCACCTCTGGCAGATCTATCATGGCGATATATATTGAAACTGCTGTCAAGTACTTCGGCATCATGTACAGATGAGTTTAGCCATGTTTCAGTAATAGCAAGGACGTCAATAGATCTAGAAGCGGCGTTGTTGTAGAATTCCTTGAGTTTTGTTTTTAAACCCCGCACATTTTGATAATAAAGTTTAATGTTACGGGTCACGGGTTTGGGCAATCGGTTTCGAAGAGATTTTTTTGAGAAATAACCATTCTCTTATGCCAGTACCCATAGGCCAAAATTCAGGATTGATAATTATATTAAAAGTTTCAGTATCTACACTAATTTTAAATGACGAGCACATGTCAGTTTTAGCAACCTGAGAAACGTTGATTCTTTTATTTTTAATTTTATTTAATATGAACTGTTTCACAGTATCACAAGTGCAGTTATTTGCCAAATTAAAAACGTGTACATTCTTCAATTTCGGAATAGTGGCCACCTGTAAAGTTTTATCAGGTGCTCCAGATCCACAAGTGTATGGCAGTCTCCCAGAAGAAGTCCCAGCGACCTGACTGAACGAATTTGAAGGATCTACAGTAGAAGCAGAAGCAGGAGCACAAGAGACAGGAACATAATCAGATGTTGAAGCAGAAGCTGATGTAAGTGTAGCTGAAGATGAAGATGGCAGAGGTGAAGCAGTAGAAGATAGCGCTGCGACCTGACTGTAAGATTTCGCAGGTTTTATAGGAGAAGGAGGAGAAGCAGAAACAGAAACAGTAGAAGCAGAAACAGTAGCACACCCAGGAGTAGATGCTGAAGCTAAAGCAGACGCGAGTGAAGTTGAAGCTGAATAAGGCGGAGGTGAAACGGTAGAGGATGCCGCTATAACGTCATACGGGCATCTGACAGGTGTTTGTTTATGTACTGTAGTATTGTTACATTCAGTTGACAGTGTGGAGAGTTCTCGTAATGTTACCTCGCCCGATTGCAGAGTTGTAGGTTCAACAAAAACAGCTGGAGCCAGAGCTGCTGGAAAGGGACGACACATCATCCTCTTTATTTCACCGACATCAGTGTGGATAGTCTGGAGGGACTCCACAGCGATTTTTAGCGAGGCCAGGTTATTAAAAGCGACGCGTGCGATGGATACTATATTTTTAATTTCGTCGCTGATGTATCGCACCCTGTCCTTGGTAAGGACATTGGCACCAGATCCTTTTTTTGAAAGGTCCGCGAGTATTCTCTGGCTTATAGTAACAATATCCTCCATGGTAGAATGCGAACGATTTAACACGTCCAGACACAACGATAGCACACGATATATGAAAAAGATATGATATATATTATAATATAATAACTTTATTAACCTCTTATCAACGAAGAATGTTTTTTTTTCTTATTATCGGAAATAATAAACTTAAACACAGAAATCGGTTGTCTTTTATAAGCATGGAATGCGAAATTGAAACATTATGATTTTATTAAAGATTTATTTAAATGAGTAAACCGTCATTTAAATTTTAATTATATTTAAACCAAACTATAAACTAAGATATTATGTAAAAAAAAAAACAAACTAAATGAATACATTTTAGCGGAAGGGTTTAGCTCCCGTTCTGCCATTGTTCAGGATTAGGATGCAACCAGGCTAATTTTAGCCATAATCGTATAAATATATACAAAAAATCATATATTGTAGTAAAAAATTAGATCAGGATAACTGAAATAATCTACCGATAAATTAAAAATAGTATATGAGAAAGTATAACGCTTTGTAATATTAAGTTCATATAAAATGACAGTAAATGAGAGTGGAAAAAGTAGTTTTACCACTGTTTAAATGAGTTACAAATGGGTGATATAAAGTTGAGTATGGATTATCAATTATCCAATTATCTGGTCACCTTTTTATTTATCCCATATTAATTGTATTGAGAAAGTTCAACTTAAATTTATTAAATCCTTACGCTACATTTTTCCTACCTATACCCATTCTACTGTTTCCGACATTTTAAAAATCCTTTCTTTAAACAATCTTTCTGTTAGGCGACGACATTCTGATGCTATATTCTTCTTTAAGCTCATAAATGGTTTCCTTGATTGTTCTGATTTACTGAATAAGGTTAATTTCAGAATCCCAGTTCGATACTCTAGACGCGTTGCACTCTTTTCACTTGATCCTTTCAATACTAATTCCCAAAAATATTTTTATCTGCAGCGCGTTTATCGTATGTTTAACGGAGAGCTGAATGAAGTTGATCTGTTTGGTATTTCCCTACATCAATTCAGGTCTAACATCAAGAGAATCTTGACCGATTGATTCATTTTTTCTCCTATTCTATTTTTCCAAT
Organism: Arctopsyche grandis; assembly: GCF_051622035.1. NCBI lineage: Eukaryota > Metazoa > Arthropoda > Insecta > Trichoptera > Hydropsychidae > Arctopsyche > Arctopsyche grandis. The sequence continues at coordinate 29,605,816 of NC_135357.1, forward strand.
ATTTCCATTATTTTTATACTTTAGTTTAGTTATGTAATGTGCTATTTAATCATATTATAGCTTTCATTCTTTTCCTTTTCATTTGTTTATTTTGTATTTACCTTTTTCATTTGTTTTTTATATTTGTAAATTTCAATTTCTTCTTATATTCTATCTTATAACCTTTTCCAAATATTTTAATACTATAGTTTAATTATGCAATGTACTACATATTTTGTCATGCCTTTATTCTTTACTTTTTAATTTGTTTTCCTTATATTTATCTTTTTCATTTTTGTAAAAATCTATTATTGGACTCGGATGTTACATATATTATTTATTTACTTTTTGTTTTTTTTATACCTATCTCTGTACATCCTGTCTGTTGATTTTTCAATTAATAAAATAAAATAAAAATAAAATAGCTAGCTGACATCGTTTCGATTAAACATAAGATACCGATGTAAATTTGAATGAATTCGTTTGAATGATTAAACTCATCTAGCTTCACGTCGGAGACGTTAGCTGACTTCAACATTAGCTGACCCCCATACATATGTAGGTAAGATAATGTAACGTGGGAATATGGGAGAGAGTATCCACTGCTTTAGTGCATTCGCGAGTGAACAATAGAGACCCCGAATCAGGCCAACGGGACTAAGATACGCCGGGGTTCTCACAGAACGGGGCGAGTGCAGGCAGACCAACGTACCCAGACAATAGACACGCAACGGAACGGGGATGCTATGCTGGGCAACTTGCCCTTTATAAGGAGGTACATACATACGGTAGATCAAGTATTCTGGAGTGAACAGTGGTTACGTGTGGACCTCCTGAATCTTTGAATAAATGCTGTGAAGCGACTTTGGCTTTCATTTGGATCCTGAACCACACAATATACACAACAATATAAAAAACACCTGGAACGTGACAGTAGGGGATGCGGTGCATCCGCTCTAAAATCGCCAGACAAATTGAACAACAGATTAACGGACGGCTGCTTTAAATGCAATTCTCGTCTTCTCGAATGATAGATTGCACATCAGATGATGGGTAACCTTTCGATGTTCACAGATACAATTATTAAAATGGTATTTATTAAAATTGAGTTGGATCTTTCAGGCGAGTTTAATAAGGGAAGATTCGATAAGTTCCGAATCTTGCCTTATTAAACTCACCAGAAAGATCCAACTCAATTTTAATAATTGCATCTGTGCACATCGAAAGGTTACTCGTCATCTGATGTAAAATCTATCATTCGAGAAAACGAGAATTACGCTTAAAGCTGCCGTTCTGTTAATCTGGCGATTTTAGAGCGGATGCACCAAACCCAACCAATTCTCTCCGTAAACTTTGATCATGAGTATGGCAAAGTCCTCAATCTGACATAGCGTGAGAGTAGCGGAAATGGAAAAACAAACGATTGGAACAGTGTGGACAAATCTGACAACGTGGATAAATACGGCAAATAGACATCACCGAGAACGATAATGAAGTATTTTCAAACGTGTCTATTACGATTATTTTCCACCATCGTAATGGCGGATTTGATTTTCACACATATTGATGACCAAACCGAGGAAAATGGCAAAGTTTGACAACGATCGGATAAGAACTCAAATTTCGTCAAACGAAAAAATCGAAAGCGAAGTAAGAAGAGGCTAGTAATAAGACGCTTGTAAGACTGTATGAAAATTTTCATATATGGAGGTTTAAATATTTGAAGAATCCATATAAACGTATCAACTTTTTAGATGTTGACTCTCTGCTAATGAAAACGAAAACTTCTATAGAATTTTAACTTCCCAACAAAACAGCGCAAAGTTCAAAATTGGATATCACCATCAAACAGCATGCACTTTATTGGAAAATAATTCGATATCGTTCGAGCACAGTCGAAACTTTTGCAATTGGTCAAAAGAAGCCCTTTGATGTTTATCGACGCAACTCGATATGCTCTCGCGAACTTCAAAGGAGTTAAATAATAAAAATAAAAATCGCTGGCGATATATCGAACAACAATACGCTCACGGAAATAAACAAAAAAAATTTAACCACAACATTAAACCTACATATACATAAATATAATATTTCGATTATGCAGTGTAGCGTCACGTGCACACCGCATGCGAGCTTTAATAACCCTTTAATGCCGGGCCCGTCACGCTTTGTTTCCGCGGATTTGAGATATCGCTTTTAACTCACATAACGAGCGCTTTCATTTCGCCATAGCTGTGACAGTTCGCCATTGCCGTTCGTTAGACAGTTTTAATCCGGCGATTGTGCGCCGATGAATGAAACCTCATTTACATACATACATATATGCATACACGTTTATTATGAATATTGTTTAATATTTTGAATAAACACGCCGAGTGGATACCAACCCCGGATTAATTTTGATTTATTTATTATTTGGGTCAGTATGTTGAAATTGCAGCGATAATTATACTATTTATATAATATATTTAAAAAATATACATATGTACATCACATTTTTATTTTTACGTATATGTATATACATATGTACATTTGTACATCACAAGGCTTTTCTACGTTTGACTTCGCAAACGATTGAGCTAAGTTTCCTAGTCTAAGTTTCCGATCGTTTGAAAACTTTGCCATTTTGCATGGTTGCATTGATCAAATGATAGAAATTTCAATCGATTTTTATAGTTCGATGGTGAAAAACAATCGTAACAATCACTTCTAAATTTGCGAAATTTTTGAAATCGGTGACGTTTAATAGCTACATATTACGCTTATACATATGTTTGACTTTCCACCTTCCACTCGTTTTGTCAGATTTTAATTGTTTAAACGCCTATAACCTTTTCTATTTCAAACTATATCTTATAAAATTTGCATTATACATAGGTTATCATTATCTCTCATATCTATTTTTACTTCACTCATAGGTTATATATTGAATGTTAAAATGTTTATATTATAATGGTGATTCGATATGCTTGTTATGGCCATATACCTCTAGCTCAACTGTCATTGTGACATTTGAGCTTATGACTGACATCTCGCTGTACGAATTGGTCTATCTTTTTGTTTTGTTTATAAATTTTGTAATTACTGTAAAAATAATTAATTAATAATGATAATAATTTTAAAATAAAAAATAATGTATTTTAACTTTTGATATTTCAATTCAAAAGTTTTATGTTCTCTTTACTAACAAACTCGTCTAAACCTTTTTTTTTTATTTACTTTCTGTACATTACCAAAGACGGTATAAAACTTTTGATAACATTTTCCTGGATGCTTTATAACGCAAGGTGTTGAATAGTGAATCGTTCGTGAAAACTTAAATGAACTAGGAAAAAAAAGTGACACTTTTTTCATGGAACTTTGAAATCCTTTCCAACAACTTATTTAATTCATCCGAATAATAAAAGTCAAATTTAACAGTACATTTGCATTAAAAAAAGTTTCCGCGAATATTACGAGTCGTTCCGCGCAAATTATGCGAGAGCTTTAATTGTCGGCGTGTAAAGCAAAGTCGCACGTTAATTTAGAACGTTTTAAAGTAATCCTTCATTCAATTTAATAGCGAGTTTGCGGAATACGAAGCCTGATGAAGTTCTAGAGCACCCCACACCCCCTTCTCTACTGTTACCCAATTTCACGCACATATCCTACTTTATGTTTCGGGACCTTAACTAGGGTAGTAAACGCGCGTTCGGCGGTACTTCTTGAATTTTAGAGTTTTGATTAAATTTCGCAAACGCGCGAAAAGTTATCGGAGAAGAGCGAGGGAGGCTGAAGCGGGAGGGGGTGCGTGCGCGCTCAATGTGTTAACAAAAGCTGGGACGTATGGAAAGGGGGGGAGGGGGTAATGATAATAAATGCGTAAAATGTACGTGAACGGTGGTCGGACTGCGGTCCTTTGTTTGCAAGCACCTGCACGAGAATCGTTCCGGTTTAAGACGAGTTTGAAGGCGCTGAAATTTAACACTTCTACCGCCGGAAATTATAATTAAAATTTTGTCGATGCATTTCACATACATATACCAGGCAAGATTGAAGTGTTCAAAGTCGACAAAAAACTACCAACTCTTTTATAAAATACTAGCTTTATTACCCGGCTTCGCTCGGTATTTGTAATTTAAACCGCTTAAACATGACTAATCTAATAGTAAACATTTAATTTAATTTATTTGAATAGTTTTATTTTATATAAATTTATTTGAATAGTTTTATTTTATATAAATTTATTTGAATAGTTTTATTTTATATAAATTTATTTGAATAGTTTTATTTTATATAAATTTATTTGAATAGTTTTATTTTATATAAATTTATTTGAATACTCATTTGTTTTTTTCATTAAATTGACTGTCATGAACAAACAAACATATATAGTAAGTCTCTTATAAAAAATTATATGTACACCACCGGGGTCTGAACCCCATAGGGCTTCGCCCGCGGTGCCTACGCCCCCGGGAACATCGAATCCTTCGAATCGGAAAAAAGCGAATTAATTGGTCGGTGACGTCAGAACAATACACTGTTGACGAAAAATACGTAGGTACATACATACAAACAAACTTTGGTGTTTTATATGTAAGATTTTTAAAACATTGTTTTTCTTTAAATATCGTATTCATATTTAGTTCGCATTATCTGGAAATCATTTTTAATTATTTATACTAATTATATTAATCATTTGTACGTTACATAAAAAAACGTTTTACATTTTTTCCCGATAAAAAGTCATACGATTTCTATTATTTTCTCTAATTATCTTACTCTATTGTTTTCTCTAATTATCTTACTCTATTATCATTTTTGTTTCTTATTTTAAATGTTTAAGTCTTTAAATGTCTTTTTTTACCTATATGCGAAAATTATTAATGGTTTACTTAAAATAATTATATTTTTTTTACTATCAATCTATGTAACATAATAAACTGTAAATTTTCCAAATAAATAATAAATAAATAAATAAATTATAAGAAAGAATTATAAAAAAATATATGAGCTATTTCGAATTTCATACATACATAATATACTGGTTACACGGTGAACGACAATTGGTGCTTATAGTTTGTAGCAGTACGCAAAACACGTCCGACCGTGCGCACGCCTCGTGCTACAATCCAACCAGAGCGCACACCATGTCTCGTGCTGTCTCACTCGCTCTGCCGATTTATCTCGAATAGCTAAACGATACGCAAAACGAACTTTTGTTTCGAGTATGAAAAAGTTTTTACTCTGTATCACATTCAAAAACGATTGTAATAAGTTTTTTCAATTAAATTTCGCGTTCTTGAAAAATTTACTTATCACCAAGTTTACCATACGTATATAATGTATATCACAGCGACATATTTCCCAACTAATCATCCCACAGATCTGCTGATACGGCTGAAGGCGCAGACACACAGTGTGGTACGCAGCATAAGTTTTTTTTATAGGTTTGCACGTGTAAAAAAACGCTAACATGCTTGATTTACGCCAGGCCAAAACTCACCCCATGAAGTGAGTTTTCAGTGATATATTTTACCCTTGTATTGACATAGGTTTGACAGTGATCGATGGCGGTGATTCTCAAATTTGAAGAAATTTAGGATAAACCTGTCAAAATAATAAGATCGTACGAATTAACAATAACATGAAGACACGCTGATTCACAGCTGGAGTCTTCCTAGGCATACCGAGCCGTAATATTCTGTTTGTCTGCGCCTTTACAGTGACAACACTCACTCAGATGAATCTAACTAATGATACATACATTGTATGTTACGCCAAATACGTGAAATTGCCTATCACGTGTAATCGGCAAGAGAATTGCCAAAAGCGTGAAAAATGCAAGCCCGTTGCCGATTTCATGCATTCGGCAAATTCTTTGTCGAATGCGTGTACTCGGCAGAGTGTTTTATTATATCCGACTAACACAGTGACAGTCAAATAAGGATGTTTAACTTAGTTTACACGTAATAGGCAATTTCACGGATTCGGCGTAACACATCATATATCATATTATATATATAATATCGCTATTCGGTGTGTCTGTGTGTCTGTTTGTCCGAGATAATACTATAAGAGCGAAATCACACAACGTGAGATGTGGGACGTGGGATAGTTTTAAACATATAGAAAAAGGTGGTGTACATGGTACCATACATGGTACCGTCTTTTCAAAACGAAACATTCGAGCTGTTTCGCTGAAATTCTATATTAGTGATATATACCAAAACGACCCTTTGGATCATTTTCGGTAAAATTTTATCCTTGCTTGACAGTGATTGATAACGATGTATCGAAAAGTTCTTCAAATATGGGATTCGCTGTTATCGATCACTGTCAAGCAAGGATAAACACTACTATAGAATTTCAACGAGACAGCTTGAATATTTCGTTGTGAAAAGACATGATACCATGTATGGTACCATGCACACCACATTTTTCTATACGTTTAAAACTGTCTAAAGAAAAACACGTCCCCATATCCCACGCTGTGTGAATTCGCCCTAATAGTTGTTTAGATTCGACATATGTACATGTGTACGTAATATAAGAGGATATTTGGTCGCGGGTACGACACGCGGTCTCGACGAAATGAATTAATACAGGCTTTTTATCGATTCATTATGTTCGGCTAGCGTTAAAACAGACACACACACACACAAAATAGCTTCTTTATATACATATAATTTGATTATAATAACGCTATTCGGTGTGTATGTGTGTCTGTCTGTCTGAGATAACGCACTCGCCGTACTATGATAGTCGTTTAGATTCGACATACATGTGTACGTAAGCGGTCTCCGTGACGGGCCGGAATGTGAAATTACCGAAAACGCAAATATCGGAAGGCAAAATCGAAAATCAAAAGATCTTAAGTCGAAAGATAAAAAAAGGGTGCATGGTAAACGTTACACACTCACTTAATTTGCGCGAGCAGGATACAACAGGAACAAGAGGAACAAGGAGGCTTTTCCTCCCGTATTAATATGCGCGCGCAGAATACGGGAGGAAAAGCCTGTTCCTCTTGTTCCTGTTGTATCCTGCTCGCGCAAATTAGGTGAGTATGTACGTGAGTATGTACCGTTTACCATGCACCCTTTTTTTTGATCTTTCGACTTAAGATCTTTCGATTTTCGATCTTTGCCTTCCGATATTTGTGTTTTCTGTAATTTAACTTTCTGGCTCGTCACGTAGACCCGTACGTAAGCTATACATGAGAAGATATTTGGTCGCGAGTTCGACACGGGGTCTCGACGAAATGAATTAATACCAAGCTTAGACTTTTTATCGATTCATCATGTTCGGATAGCGCTAGGATACACACACACACACACACACACATATAGAATAGCGTCTTTATATATGTACATATATAATACAATAATATAACTTTATTTTAGTTCGTGTATCCATTCCTTTCCGAAATCACCCGTTGAAGTCAGCGGGCATGACACTAGTATATATATACATACATAATGATGAAAATTGATAAAGCAATACTAATTACAATTACCTTTCCATTTTTGGACCAGTGACTGTAGGTAGCGTTGGTGGGTATGTTACACTCGAGCACCTGCTTCACGTTCAGCTCGGACAGCACCTCGTTCGACACTATCTCCAGCGGGGGCAGACGCTCGAATCCAGAATCCGACTGGTAATCCGACAGATCATCATCTTCGAGATGACCTCGCGATGAATTGACCGAGAAGGGAGAGGAATCGTTGATCATGACCCCGGGCGGGAAGTCCTCGCTCATGATGACCAACGCCTTGCCGTCGTCCGTCTGCAGAATCTCCACGTCGCTGTCGGCCAGGACCGCGAAGGTGGACTGCGAGACGCTTCCGTTTCCGGAAATGCTGTCGATGAAAGTGTCCCCTTGAGATTTCGTCGTGGTGGTGCCGCGACGCAAGTCGCCATTGTTGTTGTCGCGTTCGACTTCCGGTGTTGCGAAAGCGTCGTCGTTTCTATTATTTACCGTTATATCTACACTGTTTTTTAGTTGTTTTATTACACCTAGGTTCGTTACCGAGTCCTGTCTCGCTACCGTTTTTATTATTTCGTTTTTACTAATAAAATCATAAGATTCTGTTGTGGACGTATCTAGATTCGGATGGGTGGCCGCTCGCGACACTTTACTTTTTCCTTTTTCTCTTGGTTCGGGAAAATTGCGTTGTGCAATAGTAGGCGTTGGCAGGTCTAAGCTCTTCGTCACAGCTTCCGCTATGCCTGAAATCAAATAAAAAACACACATGTCAGTATACAAACATCTAGTTTAACACAAAAATATAGAGTGAAAGAAATAAATAGTTATAGGCGCTTAAGCAATTAAAGCCAGATGATTTTTATCTTTTATTATATAACCTGGTAGTGAAGTAGAAATATACATGAGATATGCTCTCTATTCCATTATGAATCTGTGATGAGATTTGGCTTACACATTGTACGCGAAATTCTGTCAATATTCCGTCCGTTTAGCTCATTGATGATTTTAATGGGAAGTCAATTTATATTTGATTAAATAAATCATCGCGCGAGACTAACATAACTATTGACGCTGTGATGTAAACAGAAATATATATATATATATATATATCAAATAGTAAAGTATAATACACTTAATATAATTAAACACCCACTAGATTTTCGGTAAACAATTAAAATTTTCAACGAATGTACTCCTCCACCTGTAGATAAATTCCTCTTTAAAAATAGAAATTCAAATGTTGATTCAAGTAGATACTTTCAAAATTAATATGAAAATATTTTTATTAAAGCTTCTCTTATCATATATGTATGTACATATGTATGTATATATAATTAGTATATATTCTTGGAAATTTAATTGTACGACGTCTAAAACACACTTTCCAAAAAACGATTTCCAAGAAAAATATAATTCACAGAATATTTCTCATCGACAAGCAATAAAAAAAAAGAAACAAATTTGAAAATTTCAACGCGACATTCAAAATACGTAATGTATAAAATATTTTAAGCCTGTGTATAATAACCGTCAGCTTTTCAACCAAGCTTTCAAAAAGTTTGACAAAATGACACATTCAATATTTCATACAAAAGGCGTACTTAAAACACATATGTATGTACTTATGTACATAGGTGGTGTTTGAATTTCCTATTATGCCACTATTCAAATCAACTCAATAATTTTGACTGCAATACTTAAATTTTCACTGAATACCACCCACAATAGTACAATTCAAATATTTGAATAGGAGCAGTGTGTAGAGCCTATACGGCGTTCGTTTGACCTATTTTGCCGGTATTAATTTGCGGCAGAGATTAGTCGCGAAGGGTGAAGATTAGGCTGGAGGGTTGTTATGCCATTATGTCGACTTAGGTACACCGTTTCTCTCTATCGACGGTGTAGTAATTTCACCACTAAATCACACTACATAATTTCACGCAAGACTTACAACCCTTCTCCGCACACAAACACACACATATTATATCCATTTATGTAAACCACAAAAAAAAATCATCAACCTTTCACCACTCATCCGAATGCAAACCTCTCCAATCCTTTCCACTACTTTATGTAGGTATAATTAATGCAGCTTGTATACAGTATATATGTATGTATGTATATACATAGATAGCATGTAAATATGCTGGAGAAAATTGAAATTGATCAAAGCAATTAGAAACCATAGAAACAAGTCGATTAACAAATTTGATGTTATGTTTGTATTCGCTCATGACTGTCAAACGAAATCTATGACACGATACTAAAATCAATATGTGGGCCAGGTTCGGATATCATTTTTTTGTACATACCTTGTAAGTTTTATTATAAAATGTGAGGATGCACTTTCTATTTTCTATTTCAACAAAAAAGTTTTGACAGCTGTAACCTTCGACTGTGTGATGAAAATGGTCTGTAAAATCTAGTATGATAAAAAGTTCATAAAATATCACAGTTCTGAAGAGGCAATCCAAAATCAAGACAATCCGAAATCAATCGAAATCAGAGAGTTGAAACAAAGAAAGATCGAAAAGAGAGAACGCCTTGGCCAAAGAACGAACACTGCAAAGGGCCATATCATTTTATATAAACATATTTTATCATTCATTATATGTATGACCTGCATTAATAAAGTAAAAATATGTACATATATATGTATATGTGAGACAATGCAAATTGTATAAGATGTAGTGTGAAAATGATAAAGTTATAGGCGTTTAAATAATTAAAATTTGAAAAAACGAGTGGGGGGGGGGGGGGGGTGGAAAGTCAAACAAACAAGGCTATTGGCAGTGGGTGATCTGTCACCTACTCCAAAAATTTTGGATTCTTAAACTTGTTTATTGCGGTAATATCTCACCATTGATTTAGCGGACCCAATTAAATCACTATCGGCGGCCAAACCTCGCAAAATGGCAAAGTTTCAAAACAATCGGAAAAGTTTAGGAAGTTTTTTAGACTAACCGACAAAGTGAAACTAGTAAAAACCTTGTAATAATGAACATCTTTTGGTATTACAACATAGCACATCGTGTTTTATTTTATCAGTCATGATTTTAATAACATCAGTGTAATTTTGTTGGAAAAAATACTATATTATATGTACGTACAAATAACTGAATACTATGTGTTAAAAAATAATTTTGTTTAAAAAAATTGTCATGATATGACATGAAATAGGCCAAAACATCAACAATCCATGAAATATTAGAGCCCGTTGCTTATAAACTAGGCAAATCTCGCTCCGCTACAAATCGCTGCAAAACACGTGGCTGCATGTTCATTTCGATTTCGGTATTTTTCGTCTCAACGAAATTCGCAACTGTTTGACCGCATGTTCACTCGAACTTGTATCGATGTCGAACGTATGGGTGTCTCTGCGAGTACTGCTCGCACTTATGCGAACTCTATATCAGATTCCCAATATACCTCTCCACTCGTCTTGTGATCCTGATACTTTTGTTTCGACTTTTACCTTTTTAAACATGCCAGAAAAATGCAACTCAATTTTGATAATTGCCAATCATCAATGCACATCGAAATGTCACCTGCACGACCCAATGAATATTTCGTCTTTCGTACATGCTTAAATTCAAACAGTCGCGAATTTCGTCGAGATGTCACACACTGAAATCGAAATGAGCGTCGTTTGCAGCGATTTGTAGCAAACCCACATAAATCATAGTAATACCAGAATATTTCATCCTCAACATCCAACTCTTTACATTAAATCCGATTTAGTCCAAACAACACAAGTCGTGTGCAACACAAAAACCTCATCCACAACTACTGCACACTCGAATACGAAGGCGAAAAAAATGTACGTATACATAATTTTTAAGTACGCCGTTCGAGAGGCGAGCACTCGATCAAAGTTGAACCGGCATAACTTGGCAGGTCGCTCGCACGCGAGTGCGTCATCCGCGAAGGGCGAATCTCCACGAACGAGAGTGCTTTGCGAACTTCGTCCTTAGGTGCTCTACCTACTATGGCGCACTTGGTTCCCCACTCGACATCTCGAATAACTTCGTCGCACAACTCGTTGAGAACTCCCTCGCTCTTTGACGTCACATTCAGAATCGACTGCCGCGAGACGGAGATGAGGTTGAGAGGAAGCTGCGAGCGTAAAATATAAATCCTAAATAAAGTAAAAAGTGAAATGTAAAAAAAAATCCGCACTCGTATATCGCGCCGCGCATTTTGACGGTTGAAGTAATAAGCGCGCATTACGCGAATGGGCCATTTTCGCGTATCAACCGTCGTCAGGCGCGGCCGTTAGCTTTGGATTACGTTATTATTTACGCGAGATAAATTATATTGTGGCGAATTTTCTACTATTTAAACGTTACATATGAATCTGCATTAAGATGGCTGGACACCAGCGCCTTGTCCATACAAACGTATTTCACTACTCCCTTCCTCAATTATGGCACTAGAGTAGGGTTGCCATAATTGTCGGACCATAGACGGGGACACCCCCCCCCCCCCAATAAAAATAATTTATTATATTTTTTGATAGTTTAATTATAATAAAATGAATAATGTTTAATTATAATATTAACAGATTGTAATTGAATCATGTTTAATTTAATTTAATTTTACTCATTATCTCTTGTCTTCACTCTTCCCCAACTTCTTGAACTTGATCTTCGTTGCTCTTTGTTGCCCAATCATACCTTTTTTGCTTGTGATTGCTAGAATCTGTAGAAATTCCATAAAATGGAATTTTTAGCATATCTTGTTTGATAATTTAGCACAGTATGAGATGCAGTATGTTTTTTATGAGGGCAGTTGCTTTCGTTCTTGCTACAGATTGTTTCCTCGCAATTTTGGAATCGTGATACATAACGGAATTAAGCTTCGATGTACAATCTAATGAATTGAATGTCTGATGATGCTTAATAGTTTTGTATGCGATTGTTAATTCCGTAGCAGATATCAAAAGATCATCCTGGGAATTTTGCTTAATTGATTAATATATATATATATATATATATATATATATATATATATATATATATATATATATATATATATATATATATATATATATATATATATATATATATATATATATATATATATATATATATATATATATATATATATCGAAGAAAGGAACGGCAACAAAATTAAGGTTTCGGGTATCCAGCCCTCTTAACTGACCAATGAGTGCTATTTTATTTAAATTTAAAAATTTCAATATTTTCCTAATTTTCAACTCGATTTTTAAAATTTTCATGTTTGGCTTGGGTTAAATTTTCCACCAGTTATTTCCCATTGCGTTCTGTAAAAGACAGAATGCAAAGTGGGACGGTTAAATTGTGAATGGATTGGATATTTGGCGGTGCCAATTTTTATTTGGAACAGATAAATTTTGTATGACGGCTGAATCAGACAATAAAATCAGCAAACTCACAAGCGACGGTCCAGGTATTGCCATCTGATTTTATCTCTAACAAACAAGATAGTGCCTTAAGAAAGAGATCTTCGATCAATGTGTTTTGCTGGTAAATATTTGCTGAAAATATTTCACTAAATATGTATATCTTATTATGTAGTTGCTTTAGGTCAAATAATAGACATGTCTGGTAGTTAAGAAGAAGAAATGTATGAAATTAGGATGGAGTGCATTTAGAACGAATGAATGCAGTTTTTAAATCAAAAATGCCACTTTGCCTGAAAAAAAAAGATCTTCGATCAATTTATTTTGCCAGTGATGACGCATTGATGTGAAACTTGGACATTGAGCGCCAAGTTGCTACACAAAGTACAGTGAGCTCAAAGAAGTATGGAGCGTTGTATGCTTGACATAACGAGGAAAAACAGGAAACGGAATATGTGGGTAAGAAGTATGACAAGGGTAGTGGATATAGTGGATAAAGTAAAGATATTGAGATGGCAATGGGCGAGCCACGTGGCAAAATAAGGTGAACAAAATAAGTGCTAGAATAGTCCCCATGAGAGAATGCAAAAGGGTAAAAGGAAGACCGTAGGGAAGATGGTTAGACAAAATTAAGAAAATGTGTGGGGTGAGATGGATGAGGGTTGCGCAAAACAGATACGAGTGGAAGCGTGTGAGATAGGCTTTCATTCAGCAGTGGATGGTGAATGCCTGTAGATGATGAAACAAGAAAATGAATTTAGTATAAAAATTAGTAAATTATCAAATTTAAAAGATAATAATATTTTTTTTTCTGTCGCGAAATTTGCCGTATATTGAATTTGTCCATATACATATATATATATATATATATATATATATATATATATATATATATATATATATATATATATATATATATATATATATATATATATATATATATATATATATATATATATATATATATATATATATATATATATACATACGTCTCTATGATATTTTACATACCGATGGACTAGTGTACAGATAATGTATGTCTATTTTTTAATTTTAAGTTTGTAGATGCTGAAAAAATTCGGGCTTTTCCTTTCAAGGAAATTTATGTATGTATTGCACAAAAATTTCCTTGAAAGAAAAATCTAAATTATTCCAGCATCTACATACAATCTTAAAATTCAGTACAAACTTTTAAATTTGAATTCAATACAAATTCAAAAATAGACATACAATATCAGTGCACCAAGCCATCGATACGTATATAAATATAATGGTACTAAAAACGGGTAAACCTGCATTAAAAATAAAAATACTGTACTACATCTACAATAAACTCTTTGATATGAACTATCGCAATAAATCTATTGAGTTTTAACTTCGATACACACGACAAGGATATGTGGTTCCAACATTCGAACCAGGCCAAAGTAAACTTAAAATGATCTAAGAAAACTCGCGAACAAAGTCCACACACGAAAGCCTCTCAAGAACTCTCGCATACACATTTTGAAAACCGCCTTCAGACCACTCCAATCATACATATGTACATACATACATATGTATGCACATTCAAAGCATTCATCCATTTATCCATCTCGTAATGATCATTCAAAATTAGCAACTTTGTGCAGTGGCGCGTGTTTGCTCCGAGCTCCGAGATGCGACTCCTAAATCAATATATGTATATATGTATGTATATACACAAATATCAGGACATACGTGTGTATAATAAATATGCGATACATTCGCATTTTGCCACGTTAATAAGCGCCTGACTATCTCGCGGTACACGAAAGATGATATACGAGCGCGAGGGTCGCCTCGTAAGTGCGGATTGTTTGCCCGTCGCTAAGTGCGGGAAAACGCTAAAAGCCTGTCACGGGATGAGATTTGGTCTTCCGACCTTCCAAGTGCCTCTGGATGCCTCTCACTACAAATTGATACCTCGACCGGTTACAGGGAACGTGACGAGAATGGATCCAGTTACATCCGAGCTATCTCGAGTGTGTCCGCGTGCGATATATGTATGTATGTATGTAACATCCGTTACTCTATTTTGTTTGTATTTTTAACACAATTTCATGCAAATTTTATACATTCGAAATTGGACGTACTCTTGCAAATACGATTTTGTGTACGTAAATGCGATTTAAAGAGCGCAAAGTATTGAAGTTCTCGAACTACATACATACATACATATGTATGTACATATGAACGTACACGGAACTGCACGAAAGGTCGATGAGATCACAAGCCATATGTGAATTCACATGAATCCAATTTACTGGAGATAGTTGGGTTCAAAGAAGTTCAAATCTTGTAGTTCAAAACGTAATAGTGTAGCATATCATATGCATATAAGCTGAGATGAAGCATAAACATACATATGTACCTACTATGTATATATATATACTAATGGAATCAACGCATGCAAGTAATATGTTGAAAACAGACTGCAACTTTAAAAATATTATTTGATTTCAAAACAAAAAAATAAGTAATGGAACCTAAGATAGATATATAACAAGTTTGCTAATTTTGTAATTTAATGACACATTGGATCTGAATTGAGTTTGAAATATATCTAATATATAATTTGGAAAGAGACTTTGTATATATGTACATATGTATGTATGTATGTAACCTTCGTTCGTAGAAATTCGTGACGTCATCGAACAAATAATTTGAAGTTCCCGGGGGCGTAGGCACCGAG
The DNA here is from genome assembly GCF_051622035.1 of Arctopsyche grandis. Classification (NCBI taxonomy): domain Eukaryota; kingdom Metazoa; phylum Arthropoda; class Insecta; order Trichoptera; family Hydropsychidae; genus Arctopsyche; species Arctopsyche grandis. The sequence goes on from NC_135357.1 coordinate 29,621,359, forward strand.
GGCGAAGCCCTAGGGGGCGCAGACGTTGGAGTCGGAGCCCTTGGGAGCACCGAGGGCGAAGCCCTAGGGGGCGTAGATGCCGAGGGTGGAGCCCCTGGGGGGTGCAGACGCCGGGGGCGTACATAATTTTTTTTTATAAGAGACTTACTATATACATATGTTTGTTTGTTAGTGACAGTCAATTTAATAAAAAAAACAAATGAGTATTCAAATAAATTTAATAAAATATTTACCATTAGATTAGTCATGTTTAAGCGGTTTATATTACAAATACCGAGCGAAGCCGGGTAATACAGTTAGTTATTTATAAAATAAGCAACAAATGGATGTTTACAGGTTTTTTTTAATATCATATGTGTACATACATGTGAATCATTCCATTGCATTGAGAATTTTCACTGAACGTTCATATATGTATGTATGTATTTTATCATCATCATTATCATTCAGCCATTCGCAATCCACTGCTGGATGAAGACCTCTCCAAAACGCTCCCATACTTACTGGAATCAACACTGCTCGAATAAACTCATATTTGAAAGTGGCATAAGTCCACTTTTCTTCATTTCCAGAAATATTTCGCAAAACATTAAATATAATGTTTTGCGTTTAACGATATTTAAAAATACTGGCCGTCCATAATACGTTTATTCTGCTTTTCCAAAATTCTGGACATATCGAATTAATAGAAGTGATAACAATTTGTGAAACAGAAATAGTGTTTTTGGAACTGAAAATTGGATTTCCACCTCTTTCAAATATAACGGTTCATATGCACATATAATATTATATATATAAAAGTACATATATTGTATGCGAGTTGAGACACGAAATACGATCCCAATTTAAAGGAATATTTTGTGAATTTCAAGCCCTTTGAACAATTGTAAACGAATGTTTCATATTGGCAGTTGCATTAGTTGTACGCTGCATTACATGTACATTGTATATTGGAACAATGCACTAACAGGGGATATTTGCTTGGAAAAGTTAATATCAGCATGAAAAAATATGCCAACATTAAATCAAAGTTAATTTTCAAGAGACGCGTATACGAGTGAGTAAAATGTGGACCGAAAATATTCTACAAAGTAATATAATATAATTTCAGCCGGAAATTTGTCAGAGAATAGAGAGAGCCGAGCGCACAAAGGGCAACATGTGAAATGCGAGCAGTTACGAATGCTCCCTTTTTTTTTTAAACATTTCTGTTTATAAGTTGACAGTGGAAATGATACAAAGCGAAAATTTGTCACGGCTCGAAGATGAAATGACTGTTCCGTAAATGAAAGTGAACGGGAAGAGAAATGTCACAAAGAAACGCGCGCATAGCCCGAATTCACTCGAACCGACCAATTAAGAGAAAAACTCCTTTTGAATGATGGGGTACGAATTTAATTCGAATTCCTGTCTTATTGAGAGTCGGCCGGCGAAATTCGGTTGATAGAATGCGTCGACGGTAAATTGAAATTATATATGTATGTAAACGCATACCGTGTACAAAATATTAAAAATAATAATAAATGAAACCATGAAAACACGATCAGTGACCGATTCTGAGTTCAAATCAATCAAAATCTCAACGTCGAATGTTTACATGATCACAACACTTCATCTATTATTTATACGTATATATGTACGTGCATACATAAGGCTGGAGCGAAAAACGTGAATTTTTGATTTTTATCGATTTACCCAGTGGAAAACTTTCGTTAAATTAAAGGAAACGTTAAATGAAATGACCTATTTCGACGCAAAATTTCATATCTTCTGTCAAAACAGGTCATTTCGGCATCCTTATATTTCATAAAATTCTCATTTTTTTGTATTCAAATCAAAGGTTTTATTCCCAAGAAAGCTTTTAACGACTTTTATTTTTAAAATAATTACGAGAATATGAAAAAAATACGTTTTTTTGAAAATAACGCTTCCCGCATACAAACACCCATCGCTTCGTATGGGGACTTTCGAGCGAAACGGAGACTTTGAATTCTCGTTTATCAATCAAAACTTATCATATTGGACCCATACAAACTTTAATATGTGAATATAGAGTATTTATAATTTTTTTTAATATTTAAACTACTCTCAAAAAGAGACATATGAAAAAAACTTACTTTTTTAGAAATTTTTGTCGAGATAAATCGATTGGTTGTTGTCACAGGACAAAAATCAATGATTTTTTATTTATTTAACGTTTCCTTGATCCGACAAAAGCTGTTCAATAGGTTCATCGATTATAATACATACAGTAAAAATATATATTTACCAAAGAGGCGTCCCTCAGCTTAAACGTAATGCTGTAAACGCGTAGCAATGCCAATTAATCATTACATTTGTTTTAATGATAATTCAATACTATTATTTGAGTAGGTGTATTTCGAATGTGACGTGACTTTAATATATTGAATAGTGATGATTTATGGAACGTGTAAACAAAACGTTCGCATTGAATTTGTATTGACAATTACGTATGTACTAATTATTTAATGTGTTTAATTTGTATATGAAATAAAGCAGAATAAAGATTATAAATAATTATTTAATTGTATAAAAATGTTTAATAATACTGTATGCATTTACAAATATGTAGACAAATTCTAAAATTAGATGTTTCATGAGTTCGTGTCTATTTACTGTTTAAAAATATATGAAAATCGGGAATGAACTTATGCAATCCTACGATAATTTTTCAATTAAGTCTGACAAACTTTTGAAAAATAATGTAAAAGCAATAAATAATACAGCTTTGATTAATTTTAATATCAATGATGAACTCTTACTTCGCTTAAAACCCGTTTATAAGCCGTATCAAGTGTGATTAAATTTTTTCGTCGTGAAGTGAAAAAAAAAAACAAAATACATTTATTTATTTTTTCAAATGAAAATGTTTTCAATTTGAAATTAAAAATATATTAATTTAATAAAAACGCTTTTTAATAAAATAATATAATAAAGTGAGGGAAAGAATTCCGTTTATTTTGTGCAATACGTACTATATATGTAATATATAAGTTATATTATTATTAACCAGTAGCGTGGTCTAGTGGTGAATGTTGAATTATCTCGTACTTGATGTTACGAGTTCGATTCCCGCTAAGTCTCGCTATTGGCCAGACCTTCGTTTGTCAAGGTCGATCGTTTATTATCAGAATTTGCCAATTTTTCTGATTTTCATTGAAACGATTCCTGTAAAATTGGCGTTTCCTTCCCAATTTTCTGTTGCGAACCTTTAGTTATTGTTTTATCTTAGGTTTCGCCATATTGCTCACCATAGATGTCTCTGTGGTTGTTTATCGAATATAAAATTCGTATTGTTACATGAAAGTTATTCATCATTATTTATCGTATTAATACGATGTTTGTAATATCTGACCATAGATGACAGATATTGTTTAGATTTACATGTATCTATGTAATAATTATGTGGACCAAGAAGGCGCATTTGGGGTTTACCTGTTAAGCCTTCCTGGTATATTTGTATATATGTATGTAAAAATATGTACGTAAAATAAAATAAATAAGAATCTTTAAATACATACATATATTGATACATTATTTGAAGAATCTTCATTTATTTTCGTATGTATGGAAAAACACTGAATGTAAATGTTGAAAAAAAAAAATGACATTCGTGAAACCTCCATGTAATTTTACATTGTTTATTTTATTATATAAACAATGTAAAAACTTACATGCATTGTACATAATTATATTAAATGAATAATTGTTATTTTTACTACATAAACTGTACGGCGATCATAAAGTCACGGACTAAAACACTTCTACAACATTAGCGAGAGCGGTTGCAGTTTTTCAGTAGAACGGCTTTCAGTGCCAAAGTGGCACTCGTAATTGAGAGGGTGGTCCAGGACTAGAGATGAAACTCTTCGCCAGCAAACGCAAATGAATGGATAATTGAGGCGAACTCACAGCAGACACAATACGTCCGAATTCTAAATCGACCGACGACTAATGGATTATCTCTGTATTTATTTTAGTGGCAAAATTTCACTAGCGAAACTCTTAAGCGACAACGAATTACGAATCCAGTACAGCAACATTGAGCACTCAAAAATACTTTCTAGCCAAGATGAAAATACCACAATTAATTTAATATACATACATACCTATATATACATATTTCTTAGTCTTATATAATTGAATAAAATCATTAGAACTGTCTATAGTTTTGTTTATTTCGCAAATCTCACTTCACACGTTTCTCTATTTTCGTCTACCCATCTTCCTTGTGGCCTTCCTTTCACACTGTTACATTCTGTCAGGTGTCATTCTATCACTTATGTTGTCCACCTATCGTGTATTATTTTAGCCTCGGTCATTACAAGGTTTTTATTTTATAGGTATAAACATTGTATGAGTATATTATAGTGAACACTTTAGTTTCAGTGAATTTATATATTTTTTTTGATTTTTAAATGCTTTTTATTATTACGAAATTATGTTCACAATACATCTTATATCTATTATAATAGCTACTGATCTACTGATCATTTTCTATTTTACAATTTAATTTAATTTGGTTATTAATCACAGTATTATATTATTCTAATGTTAATCTAAAGCATTATAGGAAAAAGAGCTCAAAAACCTATATACAATCCTTATAAATGTTCATAATACATCTAATACATAATATTAATTAAAGACTCTCTAAAGTTGATGACCTAAAGCAGATTGTGATTAGGTAATCTGTGTTTATACCTGAAGGGTATAGACATTTTGTTGTAATCACCGAGACTCTTCACAATTGTGTTAGTATGGTTATTAGTGATTCTGTCATAGAATCTACTGGTTAGTTTGTTAGTAATGTCTGTAACAAACGGAATATTATATATGGCATGCAGTTTTTTCAGGTTAGTATTTATGGGTGTATTATAAATTATTTTAGGGATTTATTTTGTATTACTTGGAGCTTGGAAAGGTTAGTATTCAAGGCGTTCGAATTTATATTTGAACTCCCTGTGATGTACCTTCCTTATCAATGACAGGAGTTCCGGACTTAACCCAACCCAGTGTTACATACCTCGCTTTTCAATTTAGTTGACTAACCAGTAGGAATAAGACACACCATTGATTTGTGACACACCTAATTTCACAACTAACCCATTGATGTATGACAGACGTAAATTAATAAGTAGAACCATTGATTTGTGGCACACCCAATTAACCGAAATTGTACGACACGTGTCTTCAAGTTGTTAGAAAATTTCAAAAATGTGCATGGTAGTGAAGGTGCAGGTCATAGTCTGAACATATTGAAGTCAAAGAAGGGATGATTTGATGCCAGTGGTACAATCATAAAATTATGTGGCGCAACAATTAAAAAGCCATTGTTAAAAGTGTCCTATCAAGTGGCATATCTGTGTATTTTTCTAAATTAAAAATTCCAAAACTCATTTTTCAAGGGGGTGCGGCAACATATTTTCAGATTCAAAGGGGTGCGGCTCACTGAAAAGGTTAAGAACCACTGTATTCTTATAATGATGTTGGATCACTTATGTTATAATATGTACCTCCAAGAACTAGACTAATTTACTCTAACAATATAAAACATTTTTAGCATAAGTTTGACGCAACACTGCGGATTGACTTAGTCAACAGGCCTATTATAAATCTTCCTATTATAATAATCCCGAATGTACATACTACATACAAATATAGCAATTTTAAAGGCGACATTTATTTGTGTCGCGGCTACGGCTAATGGGTACCCTCACAAGTGTACGCAATTCTACGTCAATGTACTACATTGAGCATAACACAGTAACGCTTAAACGAGCGGGTGTTTTAGACCTCGACCGCCCATTTACAACACACCGAAGACTAGCAGGGTTCGCTTGATATTTATTTCTTGCGTAATTTTCGCAGAGCTCCAGGTAGATTCGCTAGTTGTTAGAGTCAAAGTTGACCGCTGGCAAAACCGAACCGTGAACAAACATTTCTATTTAGAAGTTGGTTGAGGCCGCAAAAGTGGGTAGCCACCACCCCACAATGAAAACTTCGCAACGACGACGAGCTCAGCTCCAAAGTGGTTTCCCGGCAAATACTGATTGTTTCAATTAATTGTTTTGGCGCCGTGTAACGAGACGTTGATTGTCTAAATATGGATGAAAGTCAAATGCTATCATTTCTGATACAATATTATATGTAGGAGAAATATATGTATGATTTATTTCATTTTTTTAACTAGCCTCTTCTTACTTCGCTTTTGATTTTTTCGTCTGACGAAATTTGGTTTCTTTTCCACACTCTTCCGATCGTTTTCAAACTTTGCCATCTTGCTCGGTTTGGTCTTCAATATATGTGGAAATCAAATCCGCCATTACGATGGTGAAAAGTAATTGTAATAGACACGTTTAAAAATACTCTATTATCATTCTCGGTGACGTCAATTTGCCGTATTTATCCACACTGTTCTGATCGTTTTTTACATTTTCGTTATGTCAGATTTTAATTGTTTGAACGCCTATATGTAACTTTTTATTTTTTCACTCTATATTTTATAAAATTTGCATTATAGGCTTTCTTTATCTTTTTACTTCACTTGTAGGTTATATATGTATGTACATAATGAATGTTAAATATCGTGGTGTTAAGGCGAATAGCGTGGTGTTCATAGTTCGGGCATTTGTAAGGATGAAATCGATTTCGTTTCTGTCTCCTTTAGGACTCTCCCAAGTCCACTTATTGTTTGCGTTTTTCCTGAAAAATGAATTAGTGATAAAGAGCCTGTTGTGTTCTGCGAATTCTATGAGGCGATCGCCTCTGTCGTTTCTTTGGCCGGTACCAAAATTGCCTACTGCTCTTTCTGTGTTTGCCTTTTGTCCTATTTTTGCGTTAAAGTCGCCCATGATTATTTTAAAGTGGTGGCGGCTATTATCGTATGCGCCCTGTAGTTTTTCGTAGAAGTCTTCTATTTCCTCGTCTGGGTGGCTAGATGTGGGGGCGTACACTTGGAAGATTTGACAAGTGTACCTGCTCGAGATTCTTAATACTATATAGCATATACGTTCCGATATGTCGCTTATTTCTATAATATTTCTTTCTATTCTCTTATTGATAAGAAACCCTACTCCTCCTATTCTACCATTTGGTAGCCCTCTCCAGTAGAGACAGTTACCACTTTTTAGGATTATTTGGCTTTGCTGCTTTCGTCTTACTTCACTAAGTCCTACTATATCCCAATTGATATTTTCTAATTCATTCTCTAATGCAAGCACACTTCCTTCACTCGATAACGTTCTTACATTGTATGTAGCTACATACAGATTTCTATTAGCTAAGCTATCATCCATCGTCACTCTTACCTTGTTGGAGGTTTGGATATTATTTTTCTCGCATTTATCCAAGATGTTTTGAGAAAAAGGCGGTACTTGAGAGAGAATTCCATTCAAGGATTGAGTCAAATTCGCAGAACACAACAGGCTCTTTATCACTAATTCATTTTTCAGGAAAAACACCAACAATAAGTGGACTTGGGAGAGTCCTAAAGGAGACAGAAACGAAATTGATTTCATCCTAACAAATGCCCTGCACTCCGTTAAAGACGTTAGTGTTTTAAGTAAAGTAGATATAGGTAGCGATCACAGATTAGTCCGTGCCAGGATGGCCATTAATATAAATTGCGAACGTAGGAAATTAATAAAAGGATGCAGTAACTCTCCAGATTTCGCTCAACTAAGGTCTAGGAAAAAGGAATTTGAACTCGAACTTAGAAATCGATACGGGAAATTAAACCCAGAAGCAGACATCGAGGAATTGAACACTGTAATTAGTTCGGTTCTAACCTCAACAGGTAAGAAATTAGTTGGACTCAGAAAACAGATTAAGCTAAGCAAAATTTCAGAGGAAACCAAAAATCTAATTAAGCATAAAAGGAAGTTAGATAGGGATAATAATAAGCAAGAATACAATCTAGTAAATAAGGAAATTAAGAAGAGAATAGTCAGGGATGTCAGGGATTTTAACAGCAAGCTAATAGAAAATACCATTAAGAATAACCGTAGCCTGAAAAAGTGCAAACAAGATCTTTTCTTAGGCAAAAACCAAATGATCGCAATCAGATCAGAGAGCGGAGTAATAATTAGGAATAGAGAAGAGATCATAGACAGAGTTTATACGTTCTATGCAAAACTTTACGAGAACAACAACGGTCAATTTCCCGCTCCGGAATCGACACACGGCCAAAGGGTTCCTGCAGTATTGCCTAGCGAAGTAGAGGCCGCGCTAAAAACTGCAAAGAACGGTAAAACCCCAGGGGAAGATAATATTCCCATTGACTTACTAAAATGTGGCGGCCCCCCCCTAATTAATATCTTAGCTAGGCTTTTCAGCAAATGCATCCAGAACCAAGCTATACCAGAAGGATGGAATAACGCAACTATCATTTTAATACACAAAAAAGGCGACAAAAGCGATATCAAGAACTACCGACCCATTAGTTTACTTTCAGCGGTCTACAAGCTCTTCACGAAGGTTATTACAGAAAGGCTGAAGAATATCCTCGACGAGAACCAACCTATAGAGCAGGCAGGGTTTAGGGCAAATTTCAGCACAATGGACCACCTCCAAGTAGTTGGCGAACTAATCGAGCGCGCCAACGAATATCAACGGCCATTGTGCCTAGGTTTCGTCGATTATGAGAAAGCCTTCGATACAGTTAGTCATAATGCAGTACTTAACGCTCTACAAACACAGGGAGTGCCGGAACCCTATGTGGGACTGTTAGCTGCAATATATAAGAATGCCACAGCTTCGGTTAAAATTTTTTCAGGTACAGATAGATTTAGCATAGGAAAAGGAGTAAGACAAGGAGATACAATCTCGCCCAAGTTATTCAATGCGGTGCTTGAGGGAGTTTTCAGGAACTTGGATTGGGATACAGCCGGAGTAAGCATCAATGGTCGCTTTTTGAGTCACCTTCGGTTCGCAGACGATATAGTTTTAGTAGCTCGTGATTCAGCTGACCTACTTATCAGACTAACACAGCTGGACAGGGAGAGTAGAAAAGTAGGATTAAAAATTAACGTAGATAAGACTAAACTAATGTTCAATAGTTATTGCATGCCTGATAGCATCTCCTTAGATGATAAACCAGTAGAAGTAGTAAATAATTATTTATATTTAGGTCAAATAATTGACATGTCTGGTAGTAAAAATGAAGAGATAAAGAGACGTATGAAATTAGGATGGAGTGCATTTGGACGGATGAATGCTGTTTTTAAATCAAAAATGCCACTCTGCCTGAAGAAAAGGATCTTTGATCAATGCGTTTTGCCAGTGATGACGTATGGATGTGAAACTTGGACACTGAACGCCAAGATGCAAAATAAAATCCAATGCACTCAAAGAAGTATGGAACGCTGTATGCTTGGCATAACGAGGAAAGACAGGAAGCGGAACACGTGGGTGAGAAATATGACAAGGGTAGTGGACATAGTGGATAGAGTGAAGAGATTGAAATGGCAATGGGCGGGTCACGTAGCTAGGAGGATGGACGAAAGGTGGACAAAAGAAGTGCTTGAATGGTACCCGAGAGAAGGCAAAAGAGTAAAAGGAAGACCGCAAGGAAGATGGGTGAACGAAATTAGGAAAATGTGCGGAATGAGATGGATGAGTGTTGCGCAAAACAGAGACGAGTGGAAGCGTGTTGGAGAGGCCTTCATCCAGCAGTGGATGGCGAATGGCTGTAAATGATGATGATGATATATATATATATATATATATATATATATATATATATATATATATATATACATATACATATATATATATATATATATATATATATATATATATATATATATATATATATATATATATATATATGTATATATATTAGGACCTGTCGGCACGCGCTGATATATATATATATATATATATATATATATATATATATATATATATATATATATATATATATATATATATATATATATATATATATATATATATATATATAAAATACGATGGTCTTTTTGGACATTACGATTTTTTTACAAGCCTCTTCTATGACAACATTTGGATTTGATATCCTACATTCTTCCGATCGTTTTGAAACTTTGCCATTTTGCGTGGTTTGGTTACCAAGTCTCTTTCGAAATTATATGTATACCAGAATCTGGCATCCCCCGGAGGCTTCGTTCCCTAGGGCTTCGCACCCGGGGATTTCGAATCGTTTGAATCGACGCATATGAATCGAAAAAAAATTAAATCGAATGTATCGTCTACGAACCAACGAACGAAGGTTACATACATATATACAAAGTCTCTTTCCAAATTATATATTAGATTATAATGGAGTGGTATATTGTTATTTGACGAGTACCCAACCAAAGCCGAAGGACATTGGTGCAATGTCACAAAAGGGGACTATTGTTAAAACTATCACTAATGGAACAATCATATTGCATTATATAAATATCCTTGGCCTAAGTCTAATCAACAACATCAGAAGGCGCTGTGGTTCCCAATCAGTAAGAAGAGAAGGTCATATGAATAGTTAATGTGGGCCGATCCCGGCGGCACTGCAATGCCGGGCCAACCCGCGACAGGAGTGGAGCAAGCCCCGATCATCCCGTCACTTTCCAAAAATCAGTTTAATATACTGGTCCCGCGATGCGGGAACTATCAGATATTAAGCTGATACTACACTTTGATCTTAGCCAACAGGCCGAGAAGTGACAATTCGATGATTGTGACTGCGTTTTATCGATAGTTTTCTCGGGTAGTGACACTCCGTTGACCTATCTATCTATCGTATTATATCAGATCGATCTCTGCGATAATTCGAACTTCTTTGTGGCTACATTTTAACGATAGTTTTCTCGGGTAGTGACACTCCCTTGACCTATCTATCGAACGTTTTATATAAGATCGATCTCTCGTTGATATTGCAGTGCGGGCTGGCGGCTGCTCGCTTGTTGATCGTTTGTCAGGCTAGAACACTAAGCAAAATTAGTGCATCATCTGTGGGATATTGTCGGGGTTAGTGTGTTAGTGGGTGGTTAGCTGGTTTGGGACCGTTCGGTGGTGATTTGTTTAATTTAACTGAATGCTAGTTTTAGCCTATGCCCGTCTTCAAAATGTCGATGGGCCTTTGATTAAACGTGAGTTTGGTCTCACTGAGGGAGTTGATCAGGGGGTTGTCTATCTTGCCGAGAGACTTGAAGTAGTTCACGGCAAGTTTGTGTACGTGTTTGTCAAGGTAGTCAGTGTTTAGGTCGCTGTGAATAATAGTGTTTCTTGTGTACCAGTCATAGTTTCCCGCGGCACGCAAGAATTTGTTTTGGACAGTCTGTAATTTGAGTATTGATTTGTTGGAGATGGCTGTGTGAGCCCAGACGGGGCTCGCATATGTGATTTGTGGGCGGATGATGGATTTGTACAGCAAACACTTGTTTTTAAGCGAGAGTTTGCTGTTGTGTTTACATAGTGGGTAAAGCTTTGACGTAACTGCCCTAGCTCTACGCACCGCATTGGTGATGTGAGGTTTCCAGGTTAGTTTCTGGTCGATTATTACCCCCAGGTAGCGGGTAGACTTGGTCCAGTTGACTGGTTTGTCATTTATGATTACTGGCTTACCTGGTTTACGCCGTTTTTTACGTCTGGAGAAGAATATTGCCTGACTTTTATCCGGGTTGATTTTCATCAGCCATTTATCGTACCACGCTACAAGTTGGTCCGAGTACTTCTGGAGGGCAAGCGAGACTCCCTTGGGGCTAATGGAGCTTGCTAAGATGGCAGTGTCGTCGGCGTATTGCGCGATGTTTGTGTATCTATGGGTGGGAGTGGGTATGTCGTGTGTGTATAGGTTGAATAGTGTGGGGCCGAGGATAGAGCCTTGGGGAACTCCGGCGGAGATGTCCCGCTGGGTTGACATTTGGTCTTTCAATTTGACCTGAAATTTCCGTTCTCTTAGGAAGGATGCAATGGATCGAATTGAGTGGGGGGTGATGTTAGCGGCAATCATTTTATAAAGGAGGCCTGCGTGCCAAACTTTATCGAAGGCTTTGGAAATATCTAGGAAGATTGCTCCAGTGGACATGTTTCGGTCGAAGCCGTCTATTACGGTTTCAACGACTCTGTGTATCTGGTGAACTGCAGAGTGTTGAGGTCTAAAGCCAAATTGTGTTTTGGGAAGGAGGTCAATTTTAGCGATCTCGTTGTTGAGGTTTGAGATTAAAATCCGTTCCAGGATTTTACTCAGTGAGGAGAGCAAGCTGATGGGTCTGTAGCTTGTTGCGAGGGAGGGGTTCGAAAAGGGTTTTCTGATTAGGATGATGTTGGCAAGTTTCCATTGACTTGGAAAATAGCAGATTCTGTTGGTGGCGTTTAGTATTGCTGTGAGTGCAGCGATGGCTTTTTGAGGGAGTTCTTTTAGAGCTTTGTTGGAGATTCCATCCGGGCCAGGGGCCTTTTTAGCAGAGATAGTTTTAATGATTTTTAGGACTTCAAGCGGCGAAGTGGCGACAATGGGTACGGGGGCTGGATTTTCAAGGTAGCTATTGACGGAGCTTTCCACCTTTTGGCAAAAGTCGCTATGTAGGTTGGAGTTTGAGAGAGAAAACTGTTCCCGGAGACTGTCTGCTAGGGCTTCTGCTTTTTCGGTGGTGGAGTAGACGAAGTTGTCACCAACTTTGATCCTATCGATTCTATTGCCGTTGCTTCTGAATATTTTAGACAGTTTCCAGAAACCGTTATGTCCGTCTTCTAGCGCTCTGAGTTTAGTATCCCAGTTGTCGTTACGTAGTTGCCACAGGGCGTTTTTAACGTCTTGCTGAAGTCTATTCATTCGCTGTTTAAGGATAGGGTCTTTGTTCCTTTGGAATGCCTTCCTGGCTCTGTTCTTGAGGCGAATGAGATCGCGAATATCTGGGGGTAAAGCTTGCGGGTGCAGAGGGGAGTGAGGAGTGGTAGTGGTACTGGCGTCCAAGGCTGATTGTATTTCATCGGTGATGGTATTAATGGCGGAGTCTATGTCTTGGGTGGTGTGAATCGAGTGGGGGTAAGATACGGTTTGATGAAGAAGAGTTGAGAATTTTTCCCAAGATATGGTGCTGCGGAGGGTGGGATTTATAGTGACGGGGGTGTTGGTGAGTTCTAGTATGACCGGATGATGGTCGGAAGAGAGATCGTTTATTACAGTCAAGGACTGCGCGCCTGGAAAATTTTGGGTTAGAACGATGTCTAGAATATCGGGTCTGCCCTTGAGGTTAGTAGGGATTCTTGTGGGTTCGTCTGGGGCCGTGACGGAGAGTTTTGGGTTTGAGAGTTGGGAGTAACTTAAAAGAGTTTTCCCATTTTTATTTGTGGTTCGGCTGTTCCATCTGGGGTGTTTGGCGTTAAGGTCACCTGCGGCAATGGTGGGTTTGTTGGTGTTAAAAATGTTGTCCAAGTCTGCGGTGAGTAAGTGTTGTTTTGGTGGGTTGTAGACTGCATGGAGGATGAGTGGGGTGCCTGTGTTAGTCCAAACTTCTACCGACGTCAGTTCTATTCCTGTGGTGATCGGCCGCGGGGCCAAGTTATGTTGGATTGTGTGTTTGATGAATATGGCTGTGCCGCCGGCGGCTTTGCCTATTCTGTCGTTTCTGTACGTAGTGTAGTTTGAGAAGTGTAATCGGTTACCAGGTTTGAGCCAAGTTTCGTTTACTAGCGCGATATCAATGGAGTGTTGGAGCAAAAATTGCTCGAATTCGACACGCTTGCAGAGTATACTGCAGGCGTTCCAGTAAACGATCTTGAGGTATCGAGTCATTTTTGTAGTTGTGTAAGTTGGGCTAGGATGGACGCCATCATAAACTGCATTTGATTGAAGCTTTCAGTCGTCCAGGGGGTTGAGTTTTGGTTCTGTGTTGTGTTGATTTGTTTAGGGGGGGTGACTATTTTAGGCGGGGTGTCTAGGGTGGTGGGAGTTAGAGGTGGGAAGTTGGATTTGGAGTATGAGTAATGTGGTTGCTGTGGTTTTGGAGGTGGGGGGAGCGTGGGGTTTCGGGGTTGACGGGCGTTTTTCTTGGTTTTGTTGTTGGGGTTTGCAAGGCAGCCTCTGTAGCTGGAGACGTGAGGGCCTCTGCAGCTGGTACAAGTTGGAGTGGGGTTTTTTACGTCACACTGGGTGGTCAGATGAGGACCTGTGCATTTGATGCACATGGGGGCGACATGGCAGTTGTAAGAGCCATGTCCAAAGCCCTGGCAGCGGTGGCACTGTGGTACAGTGTCACCGCGGCGAAGTGATTCTGTGCGTACGATTTGACCGAAGATGCTTGGGAGGTTGAAGAGTTTCTTCCCCTCTTCATCGCGTGTGGTCTCAATAGTGAACATGGGCATTTTTTGGGAGTTGCGTCGTGACTTCATTATCGTTGCTTTTGTGGCTTTGTAGCCAAGACGGTTCAGTTCAACGAGGACTTCATTTTCGGAAAAGTTTGGGTTAATGCCCCTTATGACAATTTTTAATGGCTTATCCTCCGTTAGGGGATGAGCGTAGAATTCAAACTTCTCAGTTACGAGCAGTTTGGTGATGTTACGGTAGTCGGTAATGGTGAGAGGTGAAATTTTCACCTTATTCTCGGAATATACGGATGTAAACTTGTGATTCTTGTAACCAAGTTTTCTGTATACTACATTGTAATCCGATGGGTTCTTGAGGAAAATTGGGGCCACTTTTGGCTTAGGGCCAGTTGTTGGGGGAGCATTTGAGCCCGAGTTCGTGGACTGGTGGGCTGGGCGTGTGTTTTGTGTTGCTGAGGCGGTGGCACGAGTTGCCAATGGGGTGAGGGGTTGAGATGTGTGAAGGGTTTGATGAGGCTTGTCAGCCGACGGGGTGCTGGGGGCCGTTTTTTGGGACGGTTGTCTCGTGTGTGTGCTTGTGGGGGAGTTATTAAGTGGAGATTGTCGGAAATTTTTCCAGTTACGGATGCCCACGGGGCGGGGATTCTCTTTCGGTTGTGGTTGACTTGAGTGGATTTGTGGTGTGGTTCCTGGTGGGGATTTGACGGTGACCTCCATTGGCTCGATGTCATTTGAGTCGGAATCGGAAGTTTCGGGGAGGGCTAAGTTCAAGAGTGGCGCGAATCTGTTGGCATTGGGCGACTGTGGTTTAGGTGGATTTGGTGGACTTACCTTTTTACGTTTCGTTGTTTTGCGGGTGGTTTTCTGAGAAGATGTGGTCGATTTTGTAAGTTTCATCAATTTGACGGCGAAGGCTTCTTGGGCAGTTGCTCGCTCTGCTTCGTGACTCGCTGTTTGCAGCTTAAGGACATCTCTAAGGGTTGCATTTTCTTCCCTTAGAGTCAGAAGTTCTTTCATGAGGCTTGCATACCTACCATCAGGGATAGCGTCAGTGTGCGTGTTGGCGGCTACTTCACTGGAACTACGCTCACTGTCCATCTTGGATGTGGGTTTTTCACTGTCACTGTCACTTATTTTTTCACTGTCAGCAAGTATAAAGCAAATGCTCTTAACGACATCTATGTGGGACTCCATCTCACAAAATTTTATCACATTTTTGTATAAAATCTAAATAAATCCATTTATGTATTTTATTATATTTATGTATTTACGTAAATGTATGTCATATTACAGTACAAATGAATTAAATTAATTTATTAAAGGCCAACGGCACGCGGTGTCCCAAGTGGTCACCCATCCAAATACTGACCGCGCCCAATGCTGCTTAACTTCGGTGATCGGACTAGAACCCGTGTACATATTCAATGTGTTATGATCGTTAATACATTAAACAATGGCAGGTTTCTATAAAACAAAACTGTTTCTTTAACATTGATATTAGATTTCATACCTGCCACAGATGGATTGAATAGTTTACTCAATGTTTGGAGGAATAGATTTGTCTCATTTAGTCTTGAGTGCTAGTCTAGTTTTAAAACTAGACGATTTTTTGAGCAGCCTTTTGGATACACAGCTCCAACTGTCTTCTTTTGTTTACAGTAGTAGACAAAAGCAGTCGTTTGGTTTCGACAGGAAAAACACCGTCTATGGTAAACTGCAAGCTCTGTTTTATCCCCTAAATTTCTTCACATAATAAATGGGCAAAGGGATAGGAAGACCCTTCTAAATTGTTTATTAATTTTATAAATTTAATGCAAATTTCACTTTTGTTTGTTATTTTAGCATTAATTTTAGAAATAATGTTAAAATTAAAGATGAAAACTAGTCGAATTCTCCGGTGTCACAGCTTAGAATGACAATTTAAAAAATAAAATATATATATATACATATATATATATATTTTTCAGAAAATCGAAAGTGAAACTGAAACACATAAAATTTTTTGATTTTGAATTGAAAACTTTAAATTGAAATTTCATTCAATTTATTAAATTTTATTTAAAATGAAAATGAATTAAATTATCATTAAAAGGTATATTGTGATTTTTTAAAAATATAACTATGATGTATGTACAGTTGATCTGGTGCAATCTAGCTTGACAAACGTCTTGTTCTCCGACGAAAGGGTCTTTTAGACCAGTGCTTCCCAAATTGGGGGTCGCGACCACCTGGGGGGCCGTAGGATTTCTCGTGGGTGCCGCGAAAATATTCAATAGAAAGTACAAATATTCATTTATGGATATTTTTCCACATTTAGGGAATGTATATATTTAAGGAAATATTTCCCAAATTCGAATGAGGATGAAAGGAACAATTGGATAAGAACACCATTTGCCAAGTCCTTAAAATATGATCATAATACGTGGACAGCCCAAGAAGAGTTGATCGATATCAGATCAGATAATTTACTTGAAGTGGAATTTAATGAAAAATGTATTTCAGAGTTTTGGTTAAGGCGACAGCAAGAATATCCTACTATTGGAAAAGAAGCCCCGGTAACTCTTATTCCTTTCGCGACTACGTATCTATGCGAAACAGCATTTTCGTCATTACTTATATTAAAAAATAAGCAAAGGTCATGCCTTTCCACGGAGACTTTGGAAGATGCTTTGCGAGTTAGCATTTCTGACATTGAACCCGATATCGATTTGTTATGTAAAAACATGTGACCTCATCTATCGCATTAAATTGTTTCATGTGTGTATATGTAGTTTTTATTTAAAAAAAATGTTTTAAAGCAAGTTCCTATAATTTTGTACTGAAAATAAATATGTATATTATAATTGTAATAATTACTGCCAAATAAACCTGTTACGTATACTAAAAAAAGCTGCCGAGTAATTGCGATTGGATTAGACCGGGTAGCGTCCTGAGAGACCGTGTGACCGGTGTAAGTGGTTTTAAGGATTAGCGACAGGCTAAGTGCATGTAGGCTAAAAAATGGCGACCGAGTTGGTTGGTATTGTTCCTTTCTCAGAACTGACCTGTACCGTGGGAGCGAATGTCGTGGGAAGACATATCCGTACGTGACCATAACAAAAGGTAAACAAATTAGACGTCGAAGATGTCCTGAGAGATCTATTCCTTATTAGGCGATACTTAGGCGATATCATGTCATTCTGGACTGAGCACTGCCAGTGCGTGTATCTCCTTAATCATCAATAAATGCTGTGAAACGACTGTTGGCCTTTTACTTGGATCCTCCACCCACCCCTACGCAACAAACCTTTTAACTAGAAAAAAAATTTTTGTAGGGGCCGGGAATTAATTATTTCAAATTTAGGGGGTCATGACATGAAAGTAATTGGAAAGCCCTGGTTTAGACTGTAATCTTTTAGGGGAGGGAGAGTGGTGGCCTCATGTTGAGGGTTTTATAAGTTGACTTCCTCGACCTTTAAAATGGTTTAAATAATAACTGAAATTCAATTAACTTTCTTTAATATCAAATAGAACTTGTATTTAAAAATGTTTAATTCTACGGAAAAATTGGCAACCATCATTTTAATAAATATTTAGATCGACTCAATTTATCGCATATTCAAATTTACATTTTTTTCAAGGTAGAATGAAAATTGTTTAATCGACTTTATATCGTTTTTATTACCATAGGTGCCATGACAGGTTGCTCCAAAGTGACACCTATGGTCAAAGTTGTACACAAATACTTAGAAGATTCTACAATGTAGGTATATTTAACAATCAGCAAATTCAGTTTTGCCACAAATTTTCGAGAAATGGAAAAGGATGTTGATTTTATTGAATCCGTCACAACAATTGAGTTAGATAAAACGGCCAACTCTGGCAGGAGACGGTTAAGCTGGATTTATTAACCATCCAGATCTTGCTAGCGGCGTATATATGTAAATCGAATAATTACTCAATTCCGGTCAGGACCCTCAATTTCTCTACTGGTAAACAAGGGCTTAATCAGTGAGCTACGCTGTGGTTATAATATTGTAATTAAATACATTTTTTACTTTGAACTCCGATTAAACAATTCAGTTTTATTCAAAACAGAGAACATATCGAATATGTTTATTAATTTTGGCCCGATGAGTATATATTTTGCATGATATTATATATTTTTTTGCATTTCATATGTACATATGTATGTACATACATATTTATGAATGAGATAAAAACGAATTTCAAATTTTTAACATTATTGTAATTTAAAGGTCAAAATGATACTAATTTTTTCAGAGCTTTTCTATTATTTTTTTTTTAATATTAAACTTTTATCATATTGGATTATTTTTCTTTTATTCTAGTTGTAACTTTTTTATAAACTAATAAATAATTTATCATAAAAAGATTTGGTCTCGTACGTTTCATATTTGTTTTTAAATTGCAAATTTGCATCTAAAAGCTATTCTAAAATAGATACAACTAATCTATGTTAGTATATGTATGTATTATATTATATATAAGAACTTTAATTTGAACATCGAAGAAGTAAATTTAAAGTTGGTGATGATTTGAATATATAAAGAAGAAGTTCACAAGTTTTTCCATTAACAAAAAGCTAATCATTTCACGCATACATTATACCTATACATATAAATATTCCACATAAATTCAGTATGAAGATTAAAATCAAATATCCATATTCTTACGAGACGTGTTTATGAAAAAGATTTCATTATTTTGAATACATATGTTTATTTATCCAATATTCGGATTCATTTCTTTTATGTAGATTTATGAATATGTCATGTAATGTTAACATATTTTGGCATGATTTTTTTTGAATATATCAAGCTCACATACAAAAGTACATACAAGCTCATATGTATGTACTTTTATATGTTAAGATATGAAGGTATATATGCATATACATACATATATCGTAATCGCAATCGAAACAGCAGGGGTGCGTCGAAAGGGACATCTTGTATTTCGCGTGCGCGACGAAATGTCAATTTCTTTATTCAAACAAAGAGAGCGAAAAACGATGGAACGAAAAGAGAAAAAAAAGGATACACATAGAAAACGAAGAAAAACAGACAAGCAGAACCCGAAATACGAGGCAGAAGAGGATTTCGAGTATGATTTTATGAATATTTCAACGTGGCAAATCTCTTTTATCTATCGGGGAAAAGGAACAAGAGGCTCGACGCATTAAAACAAACATATTTCTTGGTTTTCCAACACTGGTGGGGAATAGAGGGTTTGGCTACTTTTTTTTATTTAAATTTTCCAACTGAAATAAAATTCTGGATAGGCAGAAGTGTGCACGCGATTTTAAGTGGGGCTTTATTTATTGAACAGGTGGAATAATCGGATTCCCGGTTTCGGAAAATGCGCGCGAGTTTTCCCGCGGATGATAGTCCAACTCCCGAGACGGTTTCCCTTTTGTTTTTACAAGAAACTAACCCGTCGGATACATCGGGGAGGATAGAGGGGCGGAAGCTGGATACATGGGGGATGGATGATCAATAAAAAGTTGATCGTGCAGAAGGTTTCTCGCCTCAATTTGTTATAGTTGAAGTGTTTCGCACAAGTTGTTCCCGGGGACAACTTGTGTGCAAGTTTTCCCCGGGCCAAGTCATTTGACATGTGTCAATAGCAACGGTACAACAACCGAAAACTTATTATAAACACACACATACATCCACACATCTACCCTCGATATAGTCATATCAATAATGTGAATATACCTATACACAGTACGTATAATGTGTAATACATACAACACTATTCAATATTCAATTAAATCCAAACTGATCAAATTTTGAATGTCTGAATACGTAGATTCAAGTTTGGTTGAAAGAGTCTCGAAATTGTCATATTGTAATATTGAACTGTCATAAAAACTATAATAGTAGTAGATTTATAGTGTAAACAAAAACTTAATGAAGCAAATGAAAGTCACAATTTAATTTAATAGTCGGACAATTAACTGTCATGGCATCATTCAAATTATTTGCTATTTTGCTATTTGCATTCAAATTAATTTGAATGCATCTAACTATTATTAATGTGACCTATTAACCATTTAAACTATTGTTAATTTGAATTTTGGCATCATTCAAATTAACTATTGTCAATTTGAATAATGACGAGACAGTAACTCTACAATAAATGTTCAGTTCCATATGCAATAGATATGTATTTCCGTTTGAATTAATTCGCAAATTGTTATCACGACTTTTAATTCGATATGTCCAGAATCATGGAGAGTCAGAATAAACGTATTACAGACCACCAGTATTTTAAAATATTGTTAAACGCAAAACATAATATTTATTGTTTTGCGAGATATTTCTCGAAAAAATGATGAAAAGTGGACTTTTAAAATGTTACATAAAGAATTAATTATATATTTTAAATATAGTTACCTATATTATATGAAAAGTGTGGGAAAATAGAACACCATATGCCACAAGTTTGTCGCGTTTAATAAGTCAATACAAAGCTCCATTTGAGCTCATGTTTTATGCATCAGAATACGGTAGCTATCGTAGAAAAGGAAAATATGTTTTTTTAATACTACCCCATAAAATACATAGACAGGAATTATTAAATTATAATAAAAAAATATATCTGCATATACAATGCATATTCAATATCCTTAAGTAAAAAAAAAAAGTAAAACTAATCTAGACTGAATTAGATTCGCCAACTATATTTAAACGAACTTTAAAAAAAACTGGTGGACTGTAATACGTTTATTCTGCTTTTCCGAGATTCTACACATATAGCCAGCAGTATGGCTCAGTGGTAGCGTATATTTTTAGCACCAAGTGATCAGTGGGTTCAATCCGCCATACTGCTGGTTAGATTTGGGGGTATTTGTGACTCTAAATCGACCGTTTCTCATCATTGTTGAAACGGTTCCTCAAAATTGGCAAAAAGTCATCTTTTCTGTTGTCACAAATCTTCTGTATTTATTGTAAAAATAAATACAGAAGATTTTAATAATAATTTGTAAAAATTATGTACAAAATCTAAATCCATAGATGTCTCAATGTATTAATTCTGTAATTAATTCATTCATTCATTGTTATTTAGTGTTCTTCAGCTTCTGGAAATACAGTGATTTATGTAATAATAAAACGCTGTTGTTTGTAATTCATTGTCCAGGAAGGCGCATTGGGGTCTTCCAGTCGAGCCTTCCTGGCATATATGTATGTATGTAAAAATAAAATAAATATATAGAATTTATAGAAGTGATAACAATTTGTGAATTAAGTCAAACAGAAATAGTGTTCTTGGTACTAAAAATTGGACTTCCGCCACTTTAAAATATAACGGCTCATATAACAAAAGTTTAGCATAGTTAATCTAGGCTTATATGTATAATAGTGCATTATAGTCTCATGAATACGGCAATCATTAGTGAAATTTGCGCCTCCTGTAGACTCATTAAGCAAGACAAATCACAGAGTTCAAGTATAGGTAGATACATTTGTTTGTGTTTAGGTATATGTACATATGTACAATTGTATATGCAAAGCACGGCACACCTTTCGAATACGGTTAAATCAAACAATACCGGTTCAAAATTAACCAACCCCTAAGTATTCTCCACATTTCTCGGTAAACGTGCATCTTAAAATGCCATTACCATTCTCGCCTCACCTGCAGACGGAGTCATCCGCATCCAAATGATACGCACGGTAAAGTTCGTTTCAAGCTCGACGCGGTTAATCCCGCCAGCTTAGATGTTAAATACGATAATATAATTTGGACGAGTTGAACGTCTCTATTGTATCGGATCTCGAGGATGAAGTTCCAGTGGGAAGTAATTCATACATAATTCACCTGTTTAAGTCAACCGCCCACCTGTGAGGGGGTAAGACGCGGGTGGGACTTATAATACGACACATTTGATCACATATCTGTGAGTGAAATGAGGATGACTTTGTTTCGGTGAGGGTGAGCCATAAATAATGGAACAACTATCTCAGAAATTATATATTTTAATTGCGATACATCTTAGTATGCACATATGTAATTTTTGCTAGTTTATGTTGATGTTTGCAATGTTCAAAAGCAATTCAGAAAATTAAAATAATAATAATAAAAGTATAATGCTGTTTTAAATCATTACATTTTATAAATTATCTTTTATATAATACAAAAAAATCATAAAAGTAAATAAAAAAAATACCCATGTACTTTTCATTAGACCAAATTATATGTATATGATCAGCATTTTTTGATAAACGGTCAGTAAATTACGAAAATTCAGTGATTATAGTGTACTATACGAGTATATTGTAGGTATATAGATAATAGCACTGTTCGACAAATGACGACTTTTTTTTTTGGTTCGGAGACGAGATATGACTTTTCTTATAGATCTATGCCCAGTAAACACGAATCTGTTAATTAAAAATGTTGATTGGCTTGAGATACGGAGATATACATACATACATATGTGTTTTTAAAATCGCGCGATTTTTCTATATTTTGGTGTTGTTCGGTCGATGTCTCAAAATCTGTCAATTTCCTGTTCAAAATGAATATTGGAATCTATAGTCGGGTATTTTATCTTTCATTTGTAGTACTTTTCAGATTTCAAATCTCTCTAAGGAGTGGTTCAGTTCAAATCAAAAGTCAAAAGTACGTATTTTCACTTGGGATTTTTTCCCCCTGTTAATACTATTTTATATTGAGATTTTTCTGTTGAAACATATTTATTGGGATAGTGTTCTAGCCACATTATTTTTTCCGTTTAAAAGGGTTAATTGGAAATGTGCTGAATTTTAAATCAATAAACTATTAAATGCAAGAAATATCTAAGTTTCTTATGATTCATTCATTATATTCTTCTTCTTGTTAATGCCTTGTCCGCATCCGGACGTTGGCGACCACCTCGTCGATTATTTGAATATATCCGCATCGGTCTTCAGCGGCTCGGAACAGCTCTTCGGCGCTCATATCGGTCCACATGCGCATGTTTCGAAGCCAAGATAACTTTTTCCTGCCAATCCATTTTTTTCCTTCTATTTTCCCCATGGTTATCAAACGGAGAAATTCGTATTTTGGACCCCGTATCATGTGTCCGAGGTACTCCATCTTTCTCCGCTTGATGACAGAAACAAGTTCCCTGCCTCTCCCCATCATGCCGAGGACAGCTTCGTTTGATATCTTTTTGGTCCACGGAATCTTCAGCATACGCCTATAGACCCACATCTCAAAAGCTTCAATGCGGCTGATCATCTTGGTTTTCAGAGTCCACGTCTCACATCCGTGTAGTAATACTGTCCAGACGTAGCTCTTCGCGAATCTCAACCGCGAATGAAGATTGAGATGCTTGTTTGTAAGGGCCGCCTTCATTTTTACAAATGCTGTTCTAGCCATCTCGATGCGGATTTTTAGATCTTCATCTGGGTCCATCTCTTCATTCAGCCAGGTACCCAGGTATTTGAATCTTTTTACTCTTTCTATCACCTCTCCATCCAAGGTTAGATTCCCGGTGTCTGTTTGCATTCTATCTACTATCATAAATTTTGTTTTCTTTAGATTTATGCGCAGACCTCTTCGATTGCTTTCTTGATGTACACGGTCTAGAGATCTTTGCAGGTCTGCTAAATTTTCAGCGACTAGTGCCGTGTCATCAGCATATCTTATATTGGTGATCGTCTCGCCGCCCACCTTGATGCCCTCCGCCTCTTGGAGAGCATCGTGGAAGATGGATTCGGTGTAGGTGTTAAAAAGAGTAGGTGATAGGATGCATCCTTGCCTGACGCCCCGTTCTATAGGAATCTCATCAGTGAATTGATCATCGACACGTACTACTGCAGTCTGATTCCAATAAATATTTCGTAGCAATCTGACATCTCTGTCATCCAGGCCAATATATTTTAATGTTTCCATCAGGCGAGCGTGTTGGACACGGTCAAAGGCCTTTTCAAAGTCTATAAAGCAGATGTACACAGGTTTACGGACTTCTCTGCATCTTTGGAGTAGTGTTTTCATACAGAAAAGGGCCTCTCGGGTACCCAAGCCTTGTCTGAACCCAAACTGCTCTCTGCTAATCGCCTCTTCACACCGTGAGTAAATTCTGCCCTGTATTATCTTTAGTAGGATCTTCAATGTGTGACTCATTAGGCTAATTATTCTGAAGTCGCTACACGTCCTCGCGTTACTCTTTTTGGGCAACGGGATAAATATGGATTGTAACCAATCGCTAGGTACTTCGCCTGATAAATATATTTTATTATAGAGTTTTGTTAGATTTTCTATGTTATCGTCGTCCAATAACTTGAGAAATTCGGCAGGAATCAGATCCGGTCCAGTAGCTTTCCGACTCTTTGCTAGTTTTATAGCATGTTCCACTTCGGATTTCAATATATATGGTCCCGTTTCTGGATCTTCAATATGCCCTCCGGTTTCTCTATTGTCTTTAAAGAGCAATTTTGTGTACTCGGTCCATTCTGATTTCTTCTCATCCATATTTAAAATGATTTTTCCATCTTTATTCCTAAGGAGTATGAAATCTTTTTTTCTGAATGATCCTGTTGCTTCTTTTAGTTTTTTATGTACGTTAAATTCATCGTGTTTTTCTTGTAATTTTTCAATTTCGTTACATTTATTTTCCATCCATTTTTCTTTGATTTCTTTAATTTTCCTTTGAATTTGGCGGTGAATATTTTTATATTGTGTTGGATTATTATGTTTGTGTTTTCTACGTTCTTCCATTAAATGTATAATTTCATCCGTCATCCAAGGTTGTTTTTTATTAATTATTTGATTTGTTTCAAGAAACTTTTTCCCAGATTGGGTCATTGCTGATTTCATACCTTCCCACTTTAAGTTTACATTACTATTTTCTTCAATACATTTTTGTTTAAAATTTTTATTGAGATCTTTTGTAAATTGTTCGTGGATCGTAAGATTTTTAAGCAGCTCTAAATCCAATCTTGGTTTAGGTTTTGATGCTCTTAAAATCTTTTTCAGTCTTATCTTCAATTTCCCACAAAGTAGATTATGATCGGATGCCACGTCTGCACCAGGGTAGGTTTTCACCGATTTTATACTATTTTTAAATCTACTGTTTATCAAAATAAAGTCAATTTGGTTTCGCACAATATTATCAGGACAGTCCATTGGGGATTTCCATGTGTATAATCTTCTTTTAGGTACATAGCTTAAAGAAAGTATTCAAGATAACATACTGCTCTTCCTGGCAAAACTGAACTAGTCTGTCTCCTCTCTCATTTCTTTCTCCAAGTCCGAAGCGACCAGTTATACCCATTGTTTCTTCGTCTCCAACTTTGGCGTTGAAATCTCCCATTATAATGTTAACATCATGTTTTTTCGTATATGTCATCAATTCTTTGATTTGTTGATAAAATTCTTCAATCTCATTTTCTTCTTTATCAAAAGTGGGGGCATACACTTGTATTATGTTAACATTTATAGGTTTTCCTGCTAATTGTATCATCATGACTCGTTCAGATAACGGAATAAAGTTTCTCACACTTTTACTGATGTCGTCTTCCAGAATCACAGCAACACCATTCTTATGAGTGCCGTCAAGCGATCCCGAGTAGTAAGTCGTATATCCATTGCAATGCATCGTTTTTCCTGCTCCAGGCCATCTAGCTTCGCTTATGCCGAGCATCTGTATTTGGTTTTTTTTCATTTCTATTTGCAGATTTTCAATTTTACCTGCTTGATACATGGTCCTAACGTTCCATGTACCAATTTTTCGTATGTTCACCACTTTGAGTCCGGGGATTCTTAGCACCCCTGTCCCATTGAAGGGACGCCGGAGACTCGGGGCCGTGGTTTTAGGTTTTCTCTTCATGGTGGTTATACTAGGGATATGAGAGCACAGTAGTTTTCCCCAAACCTTCTGCTCCGCAGAATTCAAACCGATTGAGTGGCTGCCACGTCGCTTTGAATCTTCCATCTTTTGCCGTTTTAGTATATTGCATATACTTCCGCCGTGGATGGTACTGACAGAGCTGCTGCCCACTGCCAGGGAATTTTTTTTTATGGAGTTTCCTTCTCTATGAAAGGTGTTACGGTACCTTTCAAAACCGGGTTGTGCTTTTGTTAAGCGGCGGCACTTACTCGCCGCTGACCTGAGACCGTCATAGTGTTGTGTGACATTTCATAGAGTGAAACTTACCACGGATTCACTCATCACCACTCTTATCTCAGCGCTCCTTGTCCAGGACCACCATGTCGCCATGGTAGTTGACTACAAGAGTCGTTCCCCTATTTGCAACTTGGGGACCTGAGCGGTTGCATGGAGCTCTGCTCTGAGCTTAGTAATTACTCCGTGCGGACGGACGTGTGTTTCCATTTATGATATATTTACATATATTGACATTTTATTCACAATCATAATATTTATGAAATTAGTACCAAACAATGACGTTTACGTTGAGTACAAGTATCCAATATATTAAATTATCAACATTAAATAAAATTCACACTCAATATTAAATAATCAATTATGAAATAATTCAACATTGAAATATAATCCATTCAACACTCAATATTAAATATGAAATAATTCAACGTTAAACATTATCAATACTATCATTGATAAATCAATTGACGTTAATAATAAATTATTATCAAAAGAAATGTGATCGAAATTATGTGGGTAATTATGTAAATATGAAAATATTATAAATTTAAATTCCATTTAAAAAAAAATATGAAATCAAGCATAGGTAATGATTCTGAATATGTACTAACTTGCGAGGCGCCAGAAGAGCTAAATACTCATCCCAGCACCTCCTCTTTAGCTCCAATTTAACACAAAATTCTACATACTTATCGGGACAACACACAAACACACGTCCGCACCGAGCTCGCTCAACCCACTCATTCATTATATACATACATTTTAATACAGATAATATACCTATCCTTGTACCAGTATAATTTACATCAGCAAATATAGCCGTCAGAAAGAGTGTCGAAAAATGAAAGTGAAGGCATTTCAGACAAGCAGAGGTGGTGAGGGGGAATGAAAGAGGTAGTAGGATTTTGAATTTTGCGAGAATTAATTCGTCTCACTCTCTCGGAAATATGGTCCTTTTAATCCGCTTTAAAGGATTAACTTATTTGTCTCGAACGAACGGCGCGCGAAGTAAATACCCCTTCTTTCTACTTAAATTTTCTTTGAAACGAAACGAAGATAGGCGGAAGTACAGGGTGAGGAAACGGGAGGTTAGAAAGAAGAATTTTCGTCCAGGGGTAGGAAACTGGCGGCCTGCAAGGTCGCCCCTAAGTCCGTAATCCGCTGAAAGAAATAATTCGCAACGTTAATGACATTGTTTGCTTTCGAAAAAGAAAGATCAACAATCACAATGGAAGCCGTTTAATTTTATCACAATCTTTTCTTTCAAACCATTCGTGCTTCTAAATAATCAGATATTTAATTAATTTTTTGATTATACTTCGCTACCATCAATTTCATTGGACCCGGGCAAAGCTAGGCAGGTGTTGATATTGTAGACATATTATGTAATATATGTAATTACTATTATACAAAAGGGGTTAATGAAAGATGCCTTTCAAATACATGACTTCTAGGTTTTAGCAAAGCTTAATAATTACAATATTGTAATAAGCAAAATCTACATAATACAGGATTAAGATGCGATCCGATTTTCCCGGAAATTTTCCCTTTATATGCTTCATTATAAAAGGTTTTGTAGTAGATTACTTTACTTATACTTTTCATTTAGAAAGATATATAAATAACTGTATAAAACACAATTTAAGTTACATAATTTTATAAAGACGCACTTTTCTTCCATAGATTATTGGAAAATCAATACATATGCACTTTTATAGAGAAAAGACTAAATGCTTATTAATGCATATGGTAATTAAGTACCTGAACATATACCATTTATCCAACATGACTTATGTATGTATTTAATTGATCAGTAACTTTAAATTGTTTTGTTGGGTGTTTTAATAAGTGACTACTAATTATAATACGTGGTCGGTAACTAAAATAACGCAATAAATACACTTCAGTATATCGATTAGTCATTGTTTTATATATGTATGTGTGTAGAGCAGTTTATCAATAAAGTTGGTTTCTTATTTCACTGACCAAAAATTCAGTTGCTCTTCTGTTTACTTTTGCTAACGATTAAGTAGCTTTATTTTTATTTTATTTCTACCATAAGTTCTATGACAACTTGGCCCAAGGCGACACTTATGGTCAGATTTTTGTACTTAAGTACTCACAATTCTAAGCATCACAATACAATATCTATGGATAAACAGGTAAAATCAACAATCCGATAACAAATTCGATATAAAACCTACATATGTACATATAGAGCGAATTTGTAAAAATACATTGTACAGAGAATGTTGGTAGTAGATTTATAAAAATCAACAATTTCAAGATTCCAGAAACTTGCGAGAAACTGAAGAGGGGAGGGGGACGAAAATTTATTGAATAAAGGGTTTGATTAAAATTTTGATAAAATGGTCAGATTTTTGTACTTATACAATCACTTGGAACTATCTACTCTGTAATGTCACCATGGCAAAATTGTAATAAATAAAATCAAAATATTGAATTAATTTGAACAGAGTATGTAGGTAGCAAATTTATAATTTATTGGATATGGGCCTAACTCAAATTTTGAAAGAATAGTCAGATTTCGGTATATAAGTATTAACAATTAAAAAAATTACTATACAATAGATAAAATTACTACACATCGGACGAAGTGGGATAATCAACAACCAATAAATTCGATATACAGTGAATTTGTGAGAACACATTTAACAGAGTATGTAGGTAGCATATTTAAAATAATCAACAGTTTTGATTTGATAGAAATTCCAATTTGCGAAAAACTGAAAGGGGGGGGAGGGAGACGCTGATTTATTTGATATGGGGTTAAATTTAAATTTTGAAAGTGTGGTCAAAATAGTGCTTTTGGTATGTAAGCACTAACAACTGTAAGCACAACTATACAATAGAGTCATTTATGGACGAACTGGGATAATCAATAACCAACAAATTTGGGGCTTGGTGCATCCGCTCCAAAATCGCCAGATTAACAGAACGGCAGCTTTAAACGTAATTCTTGTTTTCTCGAATGATAGATTGCACATCAGATGACGAGTAACCTTTCAATGTGCACAGATGCAATTATTAAAATTGAGTTGGATCTTTCTGGCGAGTTTAATAAGGCAAGATTCGGAACGTATTGAATCTTGCATTATTAAACTCGCCTGAAAGATCCAACTCAATTTTAATAATTACCATTTTAATAACTGCATCTGTGCACATCGAAAGGTAACCCGTCATCTGATGTGCAATCTATCATTCGAGAAGACGAGAATTGCATTTAAAGCAGCCGTCCGTTAATCTGTCGTTCAATTTGTCTGGCGATTTTAGAGCGGATGCTCCGCATCCACAAATTTGATACACAGCGAATTTGTGAGAAATTAATACTAAACAAAAGTTTTGAGATGCTAGAAATTTTAATTTGTGAGAAACTGACAGAGGGAAGGAGACGTTAGTTTATTGGATATGGAGCTTAGCTCAAAATTTGTTAGAATATTGTATAATAAATAAATGAAATGAAATGTCTCAGGTCAGAACGGGCTACAATTTAATTATCATAAGCCGCCTTTTTACTCGAATTGACAAAAAAATCTCGGGAAAATTGTGTGACTGCGTCAACTGTAAATTAATCCGCAAGTACACCAGAGTTTCGGTTCAATTTTGCACGTGAGCTAAAGCAGGGTTGATTCCGTTTCGCGTTGAATTTTAATTTGCGTCTCTCGCGGATGATTTATCGCCTAGGAAATTGTGCGAAGACGAAAAAACAAAAACAAAAAAAACAAGACAAGAAACCGGAAGCAATAGATTTTCCGAGGTCGAGAGCCTCGCCTGGACGGCTTCAAGGTCTGTTTGGAAATTTTCCACAGCATTGGCGCTTTCGGGGGTAAAAATGTAATTTTTCCGGGCTTGGGGGCTCGGCTCAGCGGAGCCTGATGGGGCTTTGCAGCCAAATTGCCCGGATTTGGACTAACAAATTGGTTACGTTTCTCGCTGCTCCAAGAATCGACGCAACTTACTCAAGTAATGCCACTCCTAATACTTTTTATATGTATTTATACTTAACGCTTCGGAGCTGACGATAGCTCAGACTGACGTGTGTTCGAGCCGATCGGTCACTACCTCAAAGGTAATACAATATATTATTAGACCAAATTGTCTTCCGGGTAATAATATTACATCTGAACTGATAGCACATACATTGTCTGAATATCAAAACCAGTCAATCAACTAATATGTATTAGGTTATTGATACATTGATATAGATTTGTGAATAGGCGTATATGTCAGTAATTAGTTACAGGAAAATTATAAAAGCATATTTTCCAAATGAGGTGAGAGTTGTGGGCGCCTTTCGAGCATACCGCAGAATTATTTTAATCTAATATATAATATAATTTCGAAAGAGACTTTGTAAGTATATATGTATGTATGTAACCACAGTTCGTTGGTTCGTAGACGATACATAAGATTTTTTTTTCAATACATAGGTCCGATTCTATTTTTTTTTATTAGTCCCCGGGGGCGAACACGCTGGGGGGATTGCCGGATTCTGGTATACATATACTTACGAAAGATACTATATATTATTTATTATTTTTATTATTTTACATATATACCAGGAAGGCCTTACAGGTAAATCCCAATGCGCCTTCCTGGCCAATTACAAATACAAATACAGCATTTTTATTATAAGTCGTTGAATTGCGAGACACTGAAAAAACTCGCAAATTAACGAGACATCTATGAATTGTACATAAATTTTTATTGTACATCAATCAAATTTTAGCCAATTTTTTTGTAGGAAGGATTTTTAGCCAATTTTTTTTCCGTGAACCGTTTCAACAATGAAATCAGAGAAAATTGGCAAACTCTGATAGGAAACGATCAACCTGGAGTCACAAATCCAGGTCTGACCAACAGCATACTCTGAAAAATTCATTTTCATTCAGGGATAGAACCCGGCACCTTCTTGACGGTAAGCAGAAGCTTAACGTCCGAGCTATGCTGCTGGCTTTATATGTTTGTTTGTTCGTGACAGTCAATTTAATAAAAAAAACAAATTAGTATTCAAATAAATTTATGAAAAATAAAACTATTCAAATAAATTTAATAAGATCTTTACTTTTAGATTAGTCATGTTTAAGCGGTTTATATTACAAATACCGAGCGAAGCCGGGTAAAACCACTAGTATATGTATATTTTTATTTTTATTTTATTTTTAAAAAATCAATACCACAGAGACTTGACAGGTTGCCCCAAAGCGTCAATGTGATTATAATACAAATAAGATTGAAAACTTATATCGTGCTATTTAGGATGTGTTCCACCAACTCAACATAACTGGCATCGAAGAGGTCCAAGTGATGTGCCAGTAAGTTAAGGAGTCGAACAGCTCTCGAGAGGGCGGAGTTCATGAGCACGTTTGATTTAGCCCTAATTGGCAAAAATATATCAAGTTTTCGTAAAACTCTATGATTTTCCGGGGCCCAGAATTTTAGTCTCTCCAGGATAGCGGGATTGTGAATCTCTCCTCTAAGTAATTTTACGAAATGTTTCCCAAGAAATAAATCTCTTCTCTTTGCCAGGGAGTTGAAACCCAAAGATCCCAAGACAAAGGCACTAGGGAACAGATATGGATAAAATCCAAATGTCTTCAGACATTATATGTATATATATATATATATATATATATATATATATATACATATGTATATACATATATACATATAGTCGCATGACAAAATCTATGGAACAATAGCGTAAAATTTTAAAATAGGCTTTTGAAATCATTTCCAATGCATTTGCTATATTTGTTTTTTATTTACCTGTATCGAAACATTTGATCGAAAAAGTAATCAACGTGTAGTTTTTAGGCGAGTACAAAGCACATGACATTGTGTCATGACGTTGTAGCTTTATCGTTCCGTTTTTTCGTTTATCCGTTTTTCCATCAGTTCGGAAAATCCGACACCGTTGATCGGATTTTCCGCAAAATGCATATTCCATTCTGTTCAAATCGAACAAATAATTCCCGGAAACGATTAAGGATTCCACGATGATTTAGACTAAAAACAGAGCTATTTTCTCGTATGTACATATGTTTATGTATAAAGTCCGTTGTTCGCGTTTCTCCAGCTGTCAAATGTGATCTTTCGAATTAAGTTGTTCACACAGAATCCTCTCTCTGCTCTTCCGATGATTGTGATCCCTTTCTCTAGAAGCCGAAGGGTCATATTTTCCAATTAAACGGGAAATCGCTCCCGACTTTCACGCTGGGAGGGGTCGTGAATAAATCATCGGAATTTATTCTCGCACCGGCCATTACAAACAAAACGTCCACTTTTCAGCCCGGAGAAAATTATCCTTCATATTATTATTATCCTCCCGCTTTTGTAATTGTTATTTATTTTCGCATCGCATCCTTGAAGCGGCGTATTTCGTAAACAATTTTGACCTTATGCCTTCCTTTATACTTTTCTTACGATTTTTTTAACATTCTATTTTCGTTCAAAACAGAAAAGCGCGTGAAATATAGATCTCGCACACCAAGATTCTGGCCCGAAAACAACAAAAGAAAATTGAATTTTCCCATAATTAGCATACGCCAATTACGGCGGAAGCCCCTCTCTGGTGATTTCTTAGAATTTTTGGTTAAATTTATTCGTAAGACTGTAACGTAACGATATTAAGCAAACATAAAAGCTCTCGCGAGATTCTTGCATATAAAGATTGACGTTGAACGAAAAAGATTTACATACATCACAACGAAAAATTCCAAATTAAATCTCATCGTAAATTAGATAAATTTTCTCCCTCATAATATTGATTTTTATTGGATATAAATATAGATAGAAAATAAGCAATATCTTAGACGAATATAAAATTACGAATACAAATACACATCGTAATTCTTACTTATTACCCTCGTAAATACAAAATTATATTCTTTTCTATTTCAAGAAAGCATGAAAACTGCTTTATTGACTATTATATTCTATTAATTTGTTGACATCATCTTAACAATTACGGTTCAAAAAGTGCTATGTAGGTATACTTTTTGACCAAAATGGATTAGATTTACATGGTTGGGTCTAAATATACATAACGTGTCATCATTTTTTATGCAGGGATTCAAATATCTAAAATAAAAATATTCATATATACATATGTATGTATGTACATGCAGCGCAGTGCACTGTTAGAGCTATTGCATACCAGTAGAGAGAGGTCGTGGGTTAAAGTTCCGGCCGAATACGCTGCTGGCAAGCTCTTGTGGTTATTAATACACAGCTCTACCGTCTCCCGTTAGAATTTACCAATTTTTCTTATTTAATTGTTTCGACGGATCCAATAAATCGTTATATTTCCTATAAATTTTTGGAAAATTAAAGTTATTGGCATCTCGAATTTGTTGAATTTTATAAAATATATTACCTACATAATGAATTTCTCGCAAATTTGATTTTCTATTGATGTTTCTATTGTATTTTATGTACTGTTATGTTTAAAAAATGTTTAGAACTTATGTGCAAAAATATTCTAACCACATGTGTCACCTTGGGGTGATTCCTGTCATGGCATAATAATATGATAAATGTGATAATAAAATAGCAATGCTTTTAGACCACTAAGACAATCAATTTTCAAGACTACCAAATTGAAATATGTATGTAGGATCAGGATGCGAAAGACTCTCAATGAAGCACGCCAATTAGGCCAAACATTGACTATTTACCTAATATATATGTACATGCGTGTGAACGTTAGGCCTGCCAAACGGTAAGTGTAATTAATAATCATAATTATTCTTTAAGAATAATAATTATCTAAAACCGTAATTGAAATTTAGAAAAAAAATATTTTTGATTAAACTTAATACGTCGTTTAATCTTACTTGATCTGTAAGTATAGCAGTAAATATTTGTCATAGCCAAAATTCCGATGATTCCTTTATAAACGGAAACTTTTATAGGAATAGCCAAGTGTATCGTTCAATTAATTAATTAATTCCGATTGAAATATCTTGACTTTTTGTATCTGAAAGTATTTAAAGTAAACAGCATAAGAAAATTAATCATATTTTAGTCAATTCAAGCTATTTTGATATAAACTTGCTCCGATTAGTGAGAGTATACATATATGTACATATACTACGTATGTAATAATGGAAATAAATAATTATAAATTTAAGTAATAATAATACATATAGGATGTATAATTATAGTTAGATAATATACAAACAGTATTATAAACTAGATCAGATATTTTTTGAAGCGAGTGAATAGATACTGTATAGTGAATTCAGCCTTTTAATTGGATCATGAACTCACCCCCATGCAACATTTATTTTAAATTTTTCTTCTAAAGATGTAGAATAAGAATAAAATCATTGAAAGTTCAAGTGCATTATAGGTATCGAACTCGCTATCGAACTCGTCTCACATACTACACATGACACAAAGTAATTTTTACTTCGAATATCGACCCGAAAACGCAACACGTAACTTTATGTCTCAAATCGAAAGGTTCACTAGTGCGAATAAAAAAAAAAAAATGAAACAAAACAAAATAGAGATGAAACACAACGCGAAAAACCCGTAAAAACCAAATCAACACTACCGTAACACGATGTAACCAATATTTCAACGTTGAACCGACTCTGTTCATACAAACTGGTACATATGCCCGGGTTTATACTTTTTGTATATTTTTTTTGGCACAGCCATCGTCAACCTTTTTACAGCCGGGGAATAGCGTCGATGATGACGGACGACTGTACGGTATTTTTTGAGTGATTTAAGCCGGTCGGGAAAACCCGGCCATTTTCCAAACGAAGCCTTTTTTCGGCAAAGGCTTTTCGGATGTCGTTGTGCGAGCGGGCGCGGTCATAAAACGCGACAGATTCATGGGGCAATTTCATCTCCCATCCCCCATCCCACCAAAACGAAATACACACACATATATATAATATATGGAAGTGTGTGTTCAAAGGAGGAGGTTTCCAATTTCATCAAGTCGTGATGAGTTATGTCCTTTGTCTCCGGTCGCCTAATTTGCCGCCTAACGCGCCACCTATCGTTCGGCGCTCAATAACGGCCGTTTTAAGGGCTAATAAATCACCAAGACATAAGAATATCTCCACCAAACCCACCCCAACCCCCTATAAGAATCAACGCTCAACCGACCTATATAAATATATCGAATGGGTTAAAGAAAAATCGCCGAAAATGCGTCAAACATCAAGGACAATGTGATAGTAGGCATTCTACTGTGAACTGTGAAACATTTGAAAGCATCAAAAATCAATATAAAATATTTATAAAAAGTATCGGGGCTGAAGTGTATTCGCAAGACGTTTCCAAACGTAAAACTAAATACATATGTATTTATTTATATTTTGGCTACAGATTAGAATCTTTAAAAAAAGATTAGATTATTTCTTAAACAACAACTGTGGTTTACACGGTTGTTGTTTAAGATAATCATTTATTTTGTCGTCACAATTTATAAAATTCGTTTGCTTGTCTTCTATGTAAATCTACAGTTTTCAAATTGAATGTGCTCTTACTTTACCATTTATGGTTTTTGGAACTGCAATGACACCAGAGTCAAAGGGTCGCATATACAAAATACCATGAAAAATATTAACCCACCCGAGCAACGCCGGGCAATTCGACCATTTGGAATTAAAAATACATAATTTATATTGCTGATAATTTATGAGACTTTATAGAATATTCACATGACTTGTAAATGACTAAACTAACTGAGTAAATCACAAGACTAACTTTATTATTCAAGTGAACCTTGTCTTTGAATACGATCTTGTCATAAAAAGATCAATAAGTTTTATGATTTTATTTAAATTATACAGGCTGAACTTTATATCATCTTTAGGCTCTATTCTTAGGTGTATTTAAGCTGTTTATTTCAAATAAAAAATAAAATAAAGTCGAAGAATTTTATGTACATGTATACAAATATATGATCATACTTTGGTAACTATCATTTTGTTGAAAGTATTTCTCAATCCGTTAAAAATATCAATCGATCAAAAACTTAAGATATAAACGAGAACCTTCTTTAATAGATACTTGATTCGTTATATAATATTATATGTATCAAAAGCAACAACGGCAACAACACAAATAATAAAAAATGATACGCATCAATTCAAAAGTAATCCTTCAGCTTATGTTTAAATTCAATTGTAAATTTTCCAAATGTATCCATTTAAAACGAACGGACACGTTTCCACTTGGGAATGGCAATTTAATTACGATAATACAAACATTATATCATCAAACAAATAACACGAAAATAAACGAATAGAACACACCTACACCCACATTCAAAGTGCAATAAATACACACCCAGTTTAATGCAAAAGCCCTCATAATCCGCCGACGAACCGTCGCAAATAAAACTGGGTCAATTATAAAAAGCTCACACATTCGCAAAGACTTTCCGAAGCGGACTTATAATACACAAAAGCCTCGCTTTACATAGTGAATAATTTTGATAATAAATCGATTCCATTGTGTTCCTTTATTGCGTAAACTTTCGGCGAGCCCTACGTATTTATTACGCGATAAAGCCCACCGTTTCATAATGTAATAAGAGCTAAATTTACTATACTATAAGTTAAAATTTAACCAAATCCCCCCACCACCCCTCACAACCCCTGCGTGCCCGAAAACGTTAACTGTGTACTCAGAAGAGTAAGTGGAAGTGATGCAGGACGGGAGAGGAGGTAGTTACGTGATAATGTGTAGCGGTTATAAACAGAACGATACAAACAACGTTAAACATTAATTTAAACCCATGGTATAAGAGATCAATTGTGGTGGCGTGAAACGATATCGATAACGTTGCGATATATTGTGGAGTTTCTCAAAAATTTAGGGGCAAAACACCTTTCAGAGATCAGGTATGACTATGACCAAATATCAGACAAAAATGAAAACATAAAATGTGAAAAACTACGGAAAAAATGAATGATATAAAATATGTCGGTCCTCGTTCGATCCGCACATACCTTTTAAATATATTTAATTTAATATATATATTTAATAGTTAAATATGAAAAAAATGGTAAAAACTACCTACCTACATACATATGTATAAACAATATAAAACACCGATAGAAAAATTAATTCATTTGATAAATTTTCAATAGATGGCGATAAATTCTCAGCCTAGTAGCGATCAGTATATATATATGTAGAAGTATTTTTCTTTTGTTATTGTATTCGTATATGCGTTTTGGCACTGGTTTAGCTGTGACGTACATACATATGTACATATGTCGAATCGAAACGACTATTATAGTACGGCGAGCATTATCGCAAACAGACAGATAGAATAGCGCTATTATATATGTATATATGTGTATATGATTGTAAAATGCGAGCATATATACTCGTGTATAGGAGTATTTGTACTTTGACCAACACGCAATATTCCTCAGGTGAAGGAATTTTTTTCTAATAAACTGATATTTGTAGTAGTTATTATCAAAATGGAATACTAAAAAGCTACTCACGCCTTTTTCTAATAACCTCTTTTATTTTTTTAGACTGCAAAAATACCGTATTCGACACTAATAGAAAAATTATCAATAGAAAATGATGGAAGTTATGGTTGGTAATATAATTTCTGTCAAAACTACTTATTCCGCTTTTCTTATAAACCACACAATTATCGCATACTTTTATATAAGATCACTTGATCGGTACTTACATATGTATATGCCATATATTTAAGGGGTAAAAAAATTGTAGATGAAAAAGGGAACAAAATGAAATTTTACGTTGTATCTGTATTTGTACACACGCCGCTTTGAAGCAATCTGTAAAGGCGAGTGTACATGTTCGATTGAAATTAAAATAGAATCTCAGTTTATTTTACTTTCTAATTTGTTCAACACTAGCTGAACCAGGCATGCTTGCAATGCCACAATAACGCGTGCAATTCCCATTCCCGTTCCACAGACATTCAATTTTATATATAGGTATACATAGATATATTTGTTGACGTGGGCCATCCACTGTGTGTTTGTGGTCCAGCCCTGAATGGTCAGTACATTCGAGTGCGAGGTAGGCTTGGCGCGATTATTGTCACACTCGCGGCGTGATGCGTTGAAGGCGGGATAGCTTTACTAATACGAATATTGTTATTAAGAGGTTTTTTTTTCATAGTAATCTTCCCAGACATGCATACAACAAATCCTGAAAGTTCCATCGTAATCGGTTCAGTGGTTTATGAGCCTATTCAAGACACACAGACAGACATTCAATTTTATATATATATAGATTATTTTTGTTATGAATGAAACAATTATTTTAAAATATTTCAGTAGTGGTAGATAGTACAGTTTGTGGAACGCCCCGCTAAATGTTTCCCAGCAAACCAACTCGGCGCGGGATCAAATCAAATTATTTTAATTAAATCAGTGTGAAAGGTTCGTGTTGTTCTCCGCGTCGGAAATCGAAACGTTTCGGCATTTCGGTTTCGAGTTTGGTAATCCGTCATTTATCGATCGGTTCATTGTGGCGAACGGCGACGGGGAAAAAAGAGCTTTTCTTTTCATTCGCTTTTCCGGATGGCAGATTGTCGACTCATATCCGACAATTTTCCCTTTCTCTTCGCCGACAAAAGTTTCACGGTCCCCGAGAAGGTCTTTTCGTATTATTACGCTTTTTTTCTCTCCTCTCCTCCACTTGGAGAGCATCGACGTCTTTTCATATCCGACACAACATCTGGCGACTAAATAATGAATATTTTATGAGCGCGCGCGCGTGTGCGTGTGTATGTGCGCTCGTTTCATTATTATATTTTAACCGGATGTCTTATAAAACGAAAAAGAAAAATGAAAATGAAAATTAAGCAAGGTGAGCTCTACGTTCAAAATATATGTAGGTATAGGTAATATAAATGAAAAAAAAACCTTGTAAAAAGTACCTATCAGACTACGAAAAAATACAAATTACTATTTAATCCCCATTCGATACAATAACATCTCTCTGTATTTTACATACAATATTTTAGCCCAAAGTATCTTCATCATTTGAAATTGAAAACTCAATGATTGTATATGTACATCTATAATACGCTTTGGTTTTAAAATTTTAAAATATATAATTGAGCGAATTGCATTTTAGCTCAATTTTACTGGCGAACTTTTTAAGTATCAGAAACTCATCAAGACTGAATATAGAAATGATAATTTTTCACAATATATTCTAGTAAATGATATATCAATTGAAAGTAATGAAGTAGAAATTTCAATACTTGCATTTGGAAAAGAATTGACGCAGAATTCTAACAATTCATTCAAAATGTTAGATAGGATATGAATCAACTATGAACAAGATCAACACTGCATTTATAACTCAATTTAATCAAATTGTAGAGCTATCACCTCTGGTGCATATGTACTGTCATGTTCCAAAACTTTTTTAAATTACTACAGATGTAATTATGGAACGATGATGAATTTAAAATGAAATACGTAGAACTTTGTTTCACTAATTAACTTTAGTTCACTTTGTTATGCTGTATTATTTTATTAATTATTGTTATTAACCTATTTGTGAATTGAAAGCATATGTGGGAAAGTATATAAAAGCTTGTTTTATAAAATTTATATAATAAAAAGTAACTATTTTATATATGTATGTATGTAACAGTTGTTAAGGGGTGGTAGAAATACGAGTTTGGATATCTATCTATGTATCATTGCTTCGATCTGACTCAAGATTTCAATGTAATTTTTAATCAGCTCGTTAATGAACAAACTCCTCTAGCTTCATGTCGGAGACATATGCTTACTTTAATGTTAACTAACCCCTGTATGTCGGTAATATATCAAAGCGACCTGAAGATTGGAAGTGGTTCAAAATCAGATCACAATTTTTTTACGGATAGGAATTTCACTGAACTAATAGAGTGAAGGTTATAAAAAAGCAATCAAAGTCTATGCATTTAATTAATTATTTAATTTTCAAGCCACCATTTTCTTTTTGTTTAATAAAAGGAACAATTTGCAGCCTTAATTGAGAGCACTTCAAAGTTCATAACAAAAACTTTATACAAACCGCTAATAGCAAAACAAAACAAAAAGTGAGGCAATCAACCAATCTACATACATACATATGTATTCAATGAATCTTATTAAAAATAATCCAAACGCATCTCATTTAAACAGACCACAAAAGCTCGACGACAATAATTCCCAACCGGAATTATTCAAAACGCAGAGAAAAAATCCCAGAATCCCATTGACATTCTGCTTGTTTTGACACAGCACCAGATGCTAATTGAAAGATAACGAACGCTGCGGCGCAAAAAAAGTTAAGTTTGCACCCAAAGGATACACAAAGGATGAATAATTTATCCGACGAGCCTTTTATTTACTATGCAGATGGCCATCCCCTCCCCACCGCCACCACCACCACCGTCCCTCCCCCCGCTGGAGCATCGACTCATTCTCTCATAATTAAAATTATTCATAAGAATTCAAATTGACCCGGTCTCGTTTTAATTAAGTAATTAATTCACGACTATGGGCGCTAAGTGAGCCGTTCGTTAGGGGTGTGGGAGGGTGGGCGGGAGTGGGTGGGCCGAGACGGCAGGAGGTGGGACAGGTCAATATAGTCCTGGGTGCTTCCGAATGCGCCAAAACGACCCAAGCAGAGAGAGAACTATGTGAATATTCATGTCATAAGTGTCCCGACCAATAGATATTAACGACGCAGACCTGCTGCGAACAGGCCAGGCGGGCCGCACAATGGAAACCTCTGGCGCGAAATTAACGGAAGCGTGAAAATTCATAAGTACAGGTTGCTTGCAAATTTTCCTCGTTTTTATTTTTCGCCCGGGATGATATTTTACGAAAAACCGAGCCATGACACTTTCGAGATGTATTATATGTAGTCGTGAGTACGTATAAGCTGGCTCAAAGTTGAACAATGCATAATTTGGTACTCTCTCGGTGTGGAGATTGAGATTCACATAATCCTGACGACTCGGAATATTATCTGCGACTTTTAAAAAGATTTTTAATACATATACGATATTAAATTTGACCCGAAGAAATAAAACATTAAACAAAGTCTAAATATAAACCAGATAAGAAATAAGTCAGGTAAGCGAGTTCATTCTCAATGAATATACATATAGGTACATATATACCAGGGCTGTGGAGTCGTTAAAAAAAATCGCGACTCCGATTCCGATATTTACCAACAACACGACTCCGACTCCGACTCAAAAATGTTAAATTTTATCAGGTTGTTTTCCTATCTTTGCAAAT
Source organism: Arctopsyche grandis (assembly GCF_051622035.1). Taxonomy (NCBI): domain Eukaryota; kingdom Metazoa; phylum Arthropoda; class Insecta; order Trichoptera; family Hydropsychidae; genus Arctopsyche; species Arctopsyche grandis. The sequence goes on from NC_135357.1 coordinate 29,663,068, forward strand.
ATTTTTCATGTTATAGGCATAAAAATAAAACAAGATCAAATCAAACTTTATTAATTATTTATGTGAATTTATTCTTAAAAGCAACATTGCTTCTAATAAATCTGTATTCATAGAAGCTCTCAAATCAGAATTAAGGATTTTAAGAGCGGAAAATAACCGCTCTACGGACACGGCAATGTTGTAACGATCAACGCTGATTTTTTTTATGATTTCTGGATACTGCTGTATTGCCATTTAACATTTAAATTATTAGCTCGGTCAATTTTTTCCACCATTTTCAATGCATCGTAAAATTCATTTTTAAATTTTGAAATGGAGTCTGCTTTGTTTGCTATATTATAGCAAACAAAGTTTGGTCGGAGTCACTCATTTTTCACGACTCCGACTCCAACTCCAACTCCGGCCAAAATAGCGCGACTCCACGACTCCGACTCCAACTCTACAGCCCTGGTATATATTATACAATATTATATTATATAATATTTTGATTTATTATGATAAGGTTTTCAAAGATTCGTATTGTAGAAAAGAGGTAATTGTCTTATGGTAACTTTCTATCATAATTTATTTAAAAAAGAAAATAATTGTAAATGTCGATTGTAAAATATTAAATTTTTGTTGAAATAATATTTCGTTTCCCGAAAATCCAACTTCAGTAAAATATTATTGTTTTAATAAAAATTTCACAGCCTAATTTTTATTTTTTAAGAAATGTAAAATCAGCTCGAGATGGCTAGAACAGCATTTATCAAAATGAAGACGACGCTTATAAACAAGCAACTCAATCTTCGTACGCGGTTGAGATTCGCGAAGAGCTACGTCTGGACAGTATTACTACACGGATGTGAGACGTGGACTCTGAAGACCAAGATGATCAGCCGCGTAGAAGCTTTTGAGATGTAGGTCTACAGGCGTATGCTGAAGATTCCGTGGACCAAAAAGATATCAAACGAAGCTGTCCTCGGCGTGATTGGGAGAGGCAGGGAATTTGTTTCTGCCATCAAGCGGAGAAAGATGGAGTACCTCGGACACATGATACGGGGTCCAAAATACGAATTTCTCCATTTGACAACCATGGGGAAAATAGAAGGAAAAAATGGATTGGCAGAAAAAAGTTATCTTGGCTTCGAAACATGCGCATGTGGACCGATATGAGCGCCGAAGAGCTATTCCGAGCCACTGAAGACCGATGTGGATATCTTATATATAAATAATCGACGAGGTGGTCGCCAACGTCCGGATGCGGAAAAGGCATTAACAGGAAGAAGAAGAAAATCAGCTACAATAAGTGAAAGTGAAATTGAGTTCAATTGAGTTATTAAGGGGCGGTAGAAAGCCGCGTTTCGTTAGATAGCTGTCATCGCTCCAATATGACACCAGATTCCGATTTTTAATGAGTTTCACGACTAAACTCCTCTAGCTTCATGTCAGACACATTAGCTTACTTCAATGTTGGCTAACCCCCGTATTTCCGTAAAAAAAACCCAGCAGATTAGTAGTTAACATGTAATGCTATCGATCAAAGTGGCAAAAATTATAAAATAAAATGTATATTTACATATACATATATACACATGTAGATAGACATAGATGTATGTACGTAAATAAAACGTAAAGTCTATTTGTTTGAATACCTAACGGCCATTTTAAATTCAGTCATTTCTATTTAAAATTTGCGTTTATACTGTCAACAATTTGTGTTCATTTAATTTTCACACGCTCAGAACAAGCCATTATTTATTTTTACCTTTTTCATTTTATATGTACATTTTATGTGTATAATTTATACATATAGTTATACACAAAAAATAAATATAAACTTCGACATTCAACTTTATATTATAATGATAATATTATGACAAAACCCGTATATGAAAAATCAACAATTGAATGCGAGTCCAAATTTTCATTTTTATTTGATGGTTTCTCTAAATGTCTTTTTTATTACAACCTAAATTTCAATTTCAATACGCTACTTCAAAAACTATGCTAAATTTATGCTGTATTTTCTAAGTCACATATTTTTTTACTTTATCTATGTACATATATTATATTATACATATGTATATACGTAGTAACAATGGAAGTTTTGTGATCATGCGAATTTAACCTGGAGATTTTGACTGATTTAACAATACATCTTATATCTACATATATTAATAGCTACTGATCATTTTCTATTTTACAATTTTGATTTAATTTTATTAGTAATCATAGTATTATATTATTCTAATGTTAATGTACAGCAAAACAGGAAAATAGCTCAAAAACCTATTTACAATTCTTATAAATGCTCATAATATATCTAATACATAATATTAATTAAAGATTCTCCAAATTCGACGATCTAAAGAAGATTGTGCTTAGATAATCTGTGTTTATACCTGAAGGGTATAGACATTTTGTTGTAATCAGTGAGACTCTTTACAAGTGTGTTAGTATGGTTATTAATGATTCTGTCATAAATTCTACCAGGTAGTTTGTTACTAATGTGTAATGAATATAATAAATTACATAAGCTGATATTTTAAAAATATTTTTACCCCAACCGGAAGTAGTACTATTACTCTAGAAAATCAAGATTTTTTTTAATTTTTCACTGAAACTTTTCAGCTTATTGAACTAAAATTTAATATCTAGAAGTTTAAGCTAAATACCAAGTAATGTATGAAATTTTGTGAAAATCCGTCAACCGGAAATGGCAATTTAATCATTATTTTTTCAACCATCTCCATATGTGTGCTCTTCGCAAGAAAATTTCAGTATAGACATTATATCAATGTCACGTAAATATAAAAAAATCAAAAAGTATAATAAACCGGAAATGGGATTTTTTCCCTTAAAAAAGTCAAAAATGTTGTGAGTACATGATTTTTTCCACTCTACTGAAGCTATCTAAAAATCAATATATTTGTATTTTTTTATGTACTTACTTGATAAGGCTTTGATTATAAATTCATAAACCGCACGTTGTAACTTATTTTGAAAACAATATATCATTATTTAATTTGATTTTTCAAACTATTTATATCTCATTGATATTTTTTGCCTATAATATTTGTAGTGATATTTAGTAATAAAAATAAAAATTCGGAAGTGTCTTGTATGAGTTTCCCTACATTAGTGTTCAGACCATTATTGAAAATGCTCTTATAGCTAATATGTGATATGTATTTTGATTTTTATATTTTTTGTACTCCTCAAATACATTCTTCAAATTATGCTCATGGGTTGGTCACACCTGGATTTTTTATGCCATTACATTATTCGTTATGCATATTATTTAAATATATGTACAAATTAAATTTATAAATATAATTTTCTTTCGCTAATTTTTCGGTCATTTTAGAGTTAATTTGAGAAAATACTATAAAAACTGAACGAGTAGGTGCTAGACATACATTCATGTTAGACAACTTCAGTTGAAACAACTTTTGTACTATTCAAATGTAAGTAAAATTTCAAATACATATAATATTTCAAATATGTACATACATATAATATTTCAAATATCTAGATACGTTGTAACTTTTTCTTATAATATGTATAATAGAATTTCAAAAAAACTACGATGAAACAATATAAAACTAATTTCGTTTTGATTTTGATCGTTTTCGTAAGTTGTATTAAAAGTATTAAATCTCTGAATGCTCTACAACAATTTTTAACAGATGGAGATTGTAAGTATCAAATATTAATTTATTGAAATGAATAAGTTATGAAAATTATTTTAAAAAAAATAAATTAATGTACAATGTAAGAATTTGTTTAAGCAGTGTATTCATCAGTTGATCAGTTTATTTAATCAAATAATAGTAATGACCGTAAGATATCAATTACTGACCAATCGATATGCACAGATTTATAACAGACCTATATTTAATATAAATAAATTTTTATGTACTGACCTCAATTCACTGGCCGTTAATCATTTACTATAGTCACTGATCATTCATTATAATTGCTGACCATTTATTATAATAATTAACTAAAAAAACAACAACCATAAAGTTGAAAACCAACTAAATGTTTGTCTGTGTCAACATAAAGATCTTTTCATGCAATAAAATATTACTTTGAGAAATTTTTCATGAATAATCTGAAACCCATTTATTTTTTTAGGTACTACAACTAAAATTGCAACTGGCACGACATACGAAAATGTTGCTATTAAATCTAATTTTAAATTAAAATTTTGTTCAATAATATTTTACACTCCAACTGATAAGGTAAAACTTTTTTATTATTTTTTCATTTATTTTACATACTATTTAAATAGTTTAATGTAAAATTAAGATTTACATATTTGATAAGTCAAATGGTTGGAGACATAATAATTATTTTTAAAATCGATGATACTTTTTATTGAACGTGTCATTGATACGATGCAAGTTTTCCACTGGTTCCAATGATTGAAATTCAAAATTCGCGTTTTTTGCTCCGGTCTTATGTACATATGTATATACATATGTACATAAATAATACATATGTAAATACACTACGTAAATTTATGTACATACACTAATCCAAATATTGTTACAAAAAAATTGCAAATTTGAAATGCGAATTTGAATATTTTTTGTTTTGAAAATCCATAATGATAAGACCAGGAAAAAAATTACACTATTATATTTTATTGTGATTGAAATTCAAAGTTCACATTTTTTAATATAAACTGTTCTGCTATCCAATTTCAGGTCGTTTTTCCTATAAACAAAGCTGTAAAAAGTATAAGTCGATTGCCGGAATTTAACAAAAATTTGCCAGTGGTTGTCGTAGCCAATGGTTATTTAATGAGCGCCAATGATCCTACTATTGTCCAAGCAGCAAGATACTTGCAATCTTTTGGAAATGTGAGCATTTTCGTATACGATCACGCCATTTTGACCACTAATATTTATCTTTTGGCTAGCACGAACGCTCAATATGCCGGAGAAGCCTTAGGCAGATTTTTAGCAGAGTTACGTGGTCGTAAGTACGATTGGATTGAGATTTCATTCATATATAATATGTACCAATGAACACATAAAATATTTCTTTCAGTTGGTGTGCCAAGGTTTCACTTAATAGGATTTAGCTTAGGCGGTCAAATAGTTTCTTTCGCAGGAAAAGAATTTTATAAATTAACAAATTCAAAAATCAATCGTATCTCCAGCCTCGATCCAGCATCGAGGTGTTTTTACGCACTGCCTCCCAGTAAAAGATTGACGGACACTGACGCCACTTTTGTTGATGTTTTGCACACAGATGGTTATTTTGAAGGCCCTATTGGTAAATTTCGTTATTAAAATCTGTTTAACAACTTATTATATATTTACAATTTTCATTGAATTATAAGAATTTATTATATTTTATAGGTCACGTGGATTTTTATCCCAATAATGGAACGAATCAGCCAGGATGTTTCTCAAATACATATTGTAGTCATTTTAGGGCTATATACTATGCAGAAAGTGTAATGAATCCAAGTGGATTTTTATCAGTCCGGTGTAGTGATTGGAACACATTCCTGAATAGAGGATGTACTAACAATGTCAAAGCAGAAATGGGCTATTTTTTGCCAGAAACGACTCCAAGGGGTACTTACTATCTTGTAACAAAGGATAGTGCTCCATACGCATTAGGAACCGCTGGAATTTTGTAATAAATATATTTGTAATATACTCAAAGAATAATGAAGCTTTAAAATCATATCCACACAATTTAGCACTAAAATTAGACTGTAAAAGTAAAAGTGAATAAAAGTGCCTCATTTAGTCGACAAACTTTACAATATTTGTTATATTATTTACATATATGCAATTCCAGTCCAACAGACTAAACGGTATCAGAGAAAAAAAACGCGATATTGTTACCGGTTATACCGGTTTTTGACTAAAATTTGACTGTCAGTAGTGTAAAATAGATAAGCTATAGTACCTAAACATAATAACTTCCATTTTATGTCAGTTGAATTGTTTTTGAAGTTAGACAAAAATATTGTTCCGGCTAATTTGTATGGATTAATCAAATATTGAGTCAGCACTCAACACCCTTTTTGACCTGCTATTTAAAGGACCCTCAAAATGTTTATGACATATGACAATTAGGCAATCATTGATATCTTTTTGTAAATTTGTCGTCAATATAATATCCACATGGTATTTGGTATCATAGAAATTTCACCGTTATATATTATCGTTGAAAGTGACATGGGTACATATACTATTTTAAATTATTATTATGTATTAATCAGTTAATAAGAAAAATGTATACTTTGTATATTGAAATATATATGTATACAAGAAAAAAAATTACATCATTTGTAAAGCGAAAAAATACACTAAACCTTTTTAAGAGAGATTTTATTTTATACTTTCACTCAAATACACTTGCCAAATGTGTGATTTTATAAATATGAAGATTAAAGTTAATTCTGACATCGAAGAAAAATCGAACTTAATGAAAAAACATGACGTTCATATAAGAATTACCTACTGAACTGGCTAGAAAATCTATAATGATTGCATAAGTTTGTGCCTGATTTGAAAGTAAACTTCAAATAGATAATATTTAAATGAAGACAGTTTTATTTATCAATTATATAATCAACATCTTTTTCTACAATTATTGTTCAATGTTCTACATTTTTGAATGCTGATACTATTTTCATATTTAAGTACTCGATTGATAACCCTTTGGTTCTTCATATTACTCTCGGGCTGGTTTGGTATATTCAAGAGTAATGAATTGCGGTAAGATTTTAAATCTACATTCTCTCAGCAATCCTTTCAGTTGTAATCTTTAGGTCATTATTCACTAAGACACTCACAATGTCATTATCAATGGCGGAAGGCCGTCGAGAGCGGGGTCCATCTTCCATGTTGAAATCGCCATTTTGAAATCGGTTTAATCACTTCTAATAAGCTGTCCATAGAGTAGTAGCACGATCCAAAAATAAAAGTCCTGGATGTGATTTGTGGGATTCCAACACGCACTCCTTTCCGGAACTCGTATAACATAACATACCGTAAATGTATCTTTACATTCTCCATTTGGAAAAAAAATCTTAAACGCATTAAATTGACTTGTCTGAAAGACATCTGACATCAAACTAAAATAAAAATACGACACTGTCATATAATCAAAGAATTCAACATGAAATAAAAAACACCAGCATTGCCGTTCAAAAACTTCTATGAAAATCGGCACGAACGAAATCAACCAAATTTTAATAATACAATCAACCAAAATTTAATACGAATCGTTTAAATACAATAGTTTAGCTTTTTATAATAATAATATAATTTTTCAAATGCATATCAATAAAAAAATAAGTATACGTTTTTAATTTCATTTTTAAATAACTACACTTGAGAAAGTAACACACTACACTTTATAATCTGTTAAAATAAATGAAAGTTGCGTAAGTCTATTTTTAATTCCAAAAAAATTATTACAGTTTAATTAAATTCACAAATTTTTATCACTGCTTTTAATTTGAAATGTCCAAAATCTCGGAACAACAAAAATATATTTTTTAAAATGCTTTTTATTATTACTAAATTATGTTCACAATTGTACATCTTATATCTATTTCAATAACTACTGATCTACTGATCACTTTCTATTTTACAATTTTAATTTAATTTTGTTAGTAATCATAGTATTGTTACGTACGCCGCGGATTGAGCGAATTGCACTTAGACCAACGGATATCTGTTATCGGATTAACTAAATGCATGCACTTACTTCCAAAGATTATATCTGGACTCTAAGTGCATTTAGGCTAAACAATGACCGTTATTAGTTATTTCTCAGAATCGGTACGGGAAGACCCAATGTCGTGGAAATACATATCCGAATACGTGACTATACAACAGGTAAACAGATTAGGCGTCTTGAGATATCTACCCTTTATAAGGCGGTACGTAGGCAATATCATGTCATTCTGGACTGAACACTGGCAATACGTGTATCTCCTGAATCATCAATAAATGCTGTGATACGACTGTTGGCCTTTTACTTGGATCCTCCACCCACCCTTACGCAACAGTATTATATTATTCTACTGTTAATGAACAGCATAATAGGAAAACGAGCTCAAAAACCTATTTACAATTCTTAGAACATCAAAATAAATTTACTATAGGATAGCAGTATCTTTTAAATATTGTAAAACGCAAAAATACATGCCAAAATGATATAGTTTGCTCCAAAATATTTTTAAAACCCTTGTTTAATTCTTAATTATGAAAATTAATGAAATCTCATAGAAATTCAAAAAAACTGGTTAAAATTTATTTTAAAAACTTTAACGAACATGACAAGTAACTACTAAGTAGCATTATGGTAATATTTAATAGATCCATATTGAATTGGCTAATATTGCGTATTTAAAGGCCGTATAAAAAGAAAAATAATTAATAAATTTGGCATCGGTCCTGGTATTTTGTCCGCCAAACAGAAACATTTGGGAAGCACTGTTGTACATAATATACAAACACATGTATGTACATATAAATGAAATATAATATTGAGTTTATAATGTCAACTATTGTATTCATTGTATTTTTTACACGCTCAAAACAGCTCATTACTTTGATTTTTTCTTTTTTACATTTTTTACCAGTATTATTTTGGCCCTACGACAAAACATTAAACTCTATCATTAAATTTTCGATAAAATTATTTAAGTCCAACAAACTGAACGGTGTCGAAGAAATGGATGAAGCTCAATAGTAAAAATTCTACTTCCAATCAATAAAAAATACTGTTTGCTCAAATTTGAAATACCTATTACTTTTGAAAAAGTTACAGCTCACTTTATTAAGCAGCTTAGGATATAAAAATCTAAATAAAAACTATTAAAAGGTGACTTACATACAAGAGGACTGTCTGGCTTCCAATACTGACACTACCGATACCGATTATACCGATCTTTGAACAAAATTTGACCTTCAGTACTACCGGTAGTACATAATATACTAGTCTTAGAGCCTACATACATATGTACATATATTACATAATTTCAATTTATGTTAGTTGAATTTGAATGAAGAATAGCACATTGTACCGGCTAGTTTGTATAGATTAATCAAATAATTAGTCAGCACTCAACATCCTTTTTGACCTGCCATCTGAAGGAGCCAGCAAGTGAATCATAAATTTAAAATCAAAATAAAGTATGCCGAAAATATCGTGCTTACATATGTACATATATGTATACCTGAGATTATCTCCGAACATATATATTGATTTATAACTAATGTTAACAGTGAGAAGCCTCATTCGCTCTTTTAATTTACAATTTTTTGAATATGTATGTATGTATGTATGTATGTTCACACTAATAATATCTATGTAAGAGCATAAACCATCCTTTCCATACAAAAATTCTTCAAAACAAGTAGCACGCACATATTTCCTTACTTTTTTTGACACTCACTGATAGATAATTCGAGTGGTGTCGAAGGGCTTAAATCAATAATGATTAACCGACTACAAAGCCTACAATTGATTAACACACCCTTTTGTTTAGAAAAAAACTACAAAAACCTAATTAGAGTTAACCACTATTCCAGCAGCGTAGACTAGTGGTTAACATACATATATGCTTTCGAACAGAATGATCACGGGTTTGAGTCCCACTGGTTGCTGCTGGTCAGACCTTGGTTACCAATTAGTTTGTTAGTAATGTCTGTAACTAACGAAATATTATTTATGGCATGCAGTTTTTTCAAGTAAGTATATATGGGTATGTTATACTTTTTTTTTAAAGATTTATTTTGTATTATTTAAAGCTTGGAAAGGTTAGTATTCGAGACGTTAATCCATACAGGTGAAGCATAGGTTAATAGTGGTAATATGAGCGCGCGATATAATTTTATTTTATTTTGAGTTGATAAAGAACTATGGCGATTAAATATTGGGTATATTGAGGATATACCCCGCATCGCCTTGCATTTCGCTGCCTCAATGTAACGTGTCCATCTCATTCTTTTATCGAACGTTACTCCTAAATATTGTATTACTGATTGCCATTTCAGACTTTCTCCAGAGGGGATTTTTAGATCTGAACTTGGCTTATGCTTTCTGCATTGGGGTTTACCTGTTAATCTTTCCTAGTATATGTGCATTTAAAAATAAATAAATATTGATCACAAATCAGTCAAAATCTCTAGATCGAATTTTATTCATATGTACTTCTAATATACATACATAGATAACGTAAATATTGAAAATTAAATATCCACTTTCGCAAGCCAATGATGGTGAGGTACAGTCAACACACTCTGGCATCGTATAATATAATACATATATTATATTTATAATGTAACCTGACGCGTAACAATACTTGTCACCGGCCGGCCAGGCTTTTCGGAAAACGTTCCCGCGCACAAACTTTGAATTATGGCGGCGATAATTTACGACGATATCGCCTTCCTTTCGAAACGCATTATTAAATAAAAATAATAAAATAAATAAATATAAAGCGAACACAATATCCGGGCCTCGTAAAAGTGTACGAATTTCGTGTTTGGCGCTCGTAAATTCCGCGAGGATATATTTACAAATAAATTCAAGAGAAAAAGACAGGAGTGTATGTTTTACTCTCCCCTCTCACAAAGGCGGCTCGCGACTTTCTTCACTTTTCCCTAATATAACACTATACATATATATACATATATTTATATATGATAAAAGATTTTTATTTTGGCGGCGTTTCGCGGAATGTCGGAATATCCGGTTCGCGTCGTTATTAATCCTTGATTTATACGCGGCCGAGACAGCAAGAGAGTCGGATTTAACTTTGGCTAATTGCGAGTTTGAAACACAATCTGAGAACCGAAGGACAACTACAACTTTACTTTATAGTATATTATATGCCCTGTGATATATATATTTGTGAATGATGATAGGTTTGATTATAATTGATTGATACATTTGCGGTGCGATACATCAGTGGCTGACTGTATTGATGACGTGCCGATCAAATTTCGCAAGAAAGGATCTAGACATTCTTTCATATGTACCTATATGTTTGTAGTTTGTAGTGCTGGGTATTATGAAGTAATTGGGGAAAGGATTACAAGAATTTAAGGAATTTAATAATGATATGAAACCTTTGTTACAATTTGAATTTAAACTTTGCTTTGAATTAATAATAGCGAAAGTATTCATCTATTCTTGGGTTTAAATTCTTATACACCTAATTAATTCGCTTCGAAATTTATTATGATTAATTAGAAATGTAGCAATAGCCGAATTTCGTAATATTGGAATTCTATTATGCTATTTAATATTTCAATATCGATGTCGACATTATTTTGAATATATTACAGTAATTGATTAAAAGGTAAAATATGTACCAATCCTATACAAAAGTTGGTGTACATATGTACATATATTCAATAAGCAAATTTTTCATCTACATACATAAAATGTACACCTATGCAAATAAATAAATGGACAACCAATCATCTTTAAAAATTGATAAAATATAAATTAATGTGTTTTATTTAGGTTTTTAGGTGGACATATTCCATTCAAGTGCAAACATATATATTGTCTCTTTCGAAATTATATGTATACCAAAATCTGGCGCCTGCGCCCCTGGTGGTGCCTGCGCCCCCGGTGGTGCCTGCACTCTCGGCGCCTTCATCCCCATCATGAATCGCAGAAAAAATAAATCGAATACGAACCAACGAACGAAGGTTGCATATATACAAAGTCTCTTTCAAAATTATAAATTAGATATTGTTTTTATTTTATTTTATTTTTCATATACGGTCACAAGGACCATTGAATTGTCGTAAATTCGTTGTTGACATATTGTTTAAATTGCCTTTTTATTTTATTTTATAATTATTTTTTATATTTTAGTACATTAGGCTATTTTTATATACATTTATTGTTTTACTACAGTTTTTTTTATTTTATAATTCTTTTTTTATATCTTAAGAGGGCTGGACACCAGCGCCTTGTCTATACAAACGTACTATACTTCTCCCTTCCTCAATTATGGCACCAGAAAAATTATTTTTTAATATACTATGGATATCCACCATTGGGGTGCATCTATCGTTTTATTTTTTTGATTAATTATTTTTTATAGGAGCTAGGAGCCGCCAAACATCTATAAAATCGCCTCTTTTTTACACCCACGAAAAGAGTCCAGCGTGCTTATTTAATTAACGGTCGATTTAAAAAAAAATACGCCGATAGATGCACAGAAAATATCTTTCTCATACTGATGATGAAAAATTTTTAATGACATATTTGGCCAAAAATCAATATATATCGTTGTATTGCCTTACAAGAAGCTACACGCCAAATTTGAAATTTATATATACATACATATGAGAGTTAAAACTATAAATATTTATATATTAGAGATAACAAGAACCTATAGAGCAAATTTTATAAAATTTATCAAGGCGAAAAAGTTGGAAGACACGGGACGAACGCTTGTTAAACGTCAGGAAGGTCTACGTGCCCCGTTTTTAAAATGCGTTGTATACGATATTTTATCTCCAACTTAATGGCAGACGATACATTAACGTATATTGATGACCAAAATGAGCAATATGGCAAAGTATGAAAACGATCGGGTAATAGATAAGAGATATAAAAAATGACCACTAACACGAAAGTCATGTGAAATGCAAAGGAGGTATGTAAAAATTGGTCCAGTTTCGGAGGAGAAAATAGGAGAATACGAAACCTCGATTTTGTCGATTTAAAATACGTTTTATCTGGTCGAAGCGCAACTGTCGCATTCACTCAATATATACATTCATTCAATATATATATCGAAGAAAGGAACGGCAACAAAATTAAGATTTCAGGTGTACAGCCCTCTTAATATTATATTACAAAACTTAGTTAAGAGGGCTGGACAGCAGCGCCTTGTCCATACAAACGTACTATACTTCTCCCTTCCTCAATTATGGCACCAGAGAAATTATTTTTTAATATGCTATGGATATCCACCATTGGGGTGCATCTATCGTTTTATTTTGTTGATTAATTATTTTTTATAGGAGCTAGGAGCCGCCAAACATCTATAAAATCGCCACTTTTTTACACCCACGAAAAGGGTCCAGCGTGCTTATTTAACGGTCGATGTTAAAAAAAAATACGCCGATAGATGCACAGAAAATATCTTTTTCATACCGATGATGAAAAATTTTTAAAAATTGGTCCAGTTTCGGAGGAGAAAATAGGAGAATACGAAACCTCGATTTTGTCGATTTAAAATACGTTTTATCTGGTCGATGCGCAACTGTCGCATTCACTCAATATATATTTATTGATATATATTGTCGCATTCACTCAATATATACATACATTCATTCAATATATATATCGAAGAAAGGAACGGCAACAAAATTAAGATTTCAGGTGTACAGCCCTCTTAATATTTTATTTTATTTTATTTTATTGTCACAAATCAATACACACTCGCCATTACAGATTTGCTCCAATGCGACGGGTGTACGTTAATGAAATACATAAACAATCAGAAATCAGAAATACAGTAATACATACATATACAATCAGAATATATAGAATATAACAATTAATCAGAAATAATAATCATAGTGACATCTATGGATTATTTTTAGATTTTTTTTTTTTAATACAATTTTTATACATACAATAAATACGAAATTATAGAGATGTCGATAGAGATATCTATAGATTTCAGATTACTGTGTATAATTAATACAAATTATACACAGGCAGATTTTTGTGACAACAGGATTAGATTTATTATATTACAAAACTTAGTTAAGAGGCTAGTTTTTAAAAAACTTTTTTTTTACTACAGTTTTTTTTTGTCCATGACACTTGGCAACCCTACCCAAACATGGCATGCGTTCGAAAATCTCGAGCAACGCCTATCGTTGCAAACGTTTGATTTGGGCGACAAAGACACCTACGGCCGCTATAGGTAACCACATCACGTATTTGATGAACCAAACTGGATGAAGGGTCGGGGCGTCGACTCGATCCGGAGACGGGGGCGATAGAGGGATGGCGATGTACACCAAAAGGCGTACGTGAGGAAATTGGAGCCCCTTTGTTGCCGAGGTCCCCCTAAAAATACGCGGGATTGGCTCGTCTTTGATCAGACCGACAGTCCTCCTCATCCCTCGCCAGTAATGATATTACCGAGAGGGACAACTCGGGTGAGGTAGGCCCTCCTCCCATATTTATACACGGAGTCCGCACTAGTCGGTGTTGAGTGGACACGTGCCGGGATGACAGTGCTTACGTTGCCAACCGGTCCGGGGAAAAAATGCAAGCATTTTGGCACGTATCGAAAACCGATACGTACGTTCTCAACCGTGATATTGCGTCAATCTGAAAAAAATATGTATGTATCTCGCCGAATATGTTCGAAATTACGCCGATCTGGCGGAAAATGTGCACATCCGGGCAGATGCTCCCCCCGATTTTTTATTCATGTAAATTTTATTCTATGATACAAATGTATCTTCATACATATAAAATATACGTATATTTAATTACTATTTGGAATTTTTCAATCCAATTTTGACTTTTTTACAATTTTTAATGATAAAACTAAGCAACAATCTTACAATCTTTTTCTTTACATCAATTCAGGACTGCCACCAGGAGAGTCTTGAGTGATTGATCCATTTATATTTCTATTTATGTTATATACTAGTGTTGTGCCCGTTGATTTCAACGGGTGGTTTCGAAAAGGAGTTGAAACACGAATAAAAACAAAGTTATATGTAGTATATATAAGGATGCGGTGCATCCGCTCTAAAATCGACAGACAAATTGAACGACAGATTAACGGACGGCTGCTTTAAATACAATTCTCGTCTTCTCGAATGATATATTGCACATCAGATGACGGGTAACCTTTCGATGTGCACAGATGCAAGTATTAAAATGGTAATTATTAAAATTGAGTTGGATCTTTCAGGCGAGTTTAATAAGGCAAGATTCGATAAGTTCCGTTCCGTGCAATCTATCATTCGAGAAAACGAGAATTACGTTTAAAGCTGCCGTTCTGTTAATCTGTCGTTCGTTTAGCTGGCGATTTTAGAGCGGATGCACCAAACCCGTAGTATAATGTATAATGTACCTAAGGTAATTTATAGGCGCACGCGTTATTATTAATCGTAATAAAAGTGGCACATTATACACTTAGCAATCCAACCAGTTCGAAATGATGAATGAATGTGTGTGTGTGTGTGTGCCTTAGGGGCTTCGCCCCCCCACGCCCCAAGAATCGAACGTAACCCAATGTCATCGTTTTATAATACTCATGAAACTTTAATAATCAATCATAATTATATTTATTATATATTCATATTTTAAAAAATTGTTCGCATTACATTCAATAACTTTCCTATAACAAATTAATCGAAAAAATGTCAAACGTACGAGAGCTCGTGCGCATTATATTACATAACATCACTATTTTTTGAATATTGAAATTGTATATTTCAAGTTTTGACTTTCGCATGATTGATAAGGGCAGCGTTATAAGTTCGTAAATCAACAAGCGACGTAAAAAAAAAAAAAAAACCCCCCCCCCGGAGAAAATGTATTTTCAGCACATGTATTTCTGCGAAGTAAATCCCTCGTCATTTTATTATAAGTGCCTCGAAACGATCAAACGTTGCCGACAGCAAAATTTAAATCGAGTAAAACCGTTCTATTCAAAGCAACGCTTGAATTGACGATGATGTATCGCAAATTTCAATAATAATAATGCGACATTCGAGCAGAATTGGTTCACTATTGCGTACAGAAGACGTGCGATCACAGAGTAGAGAAAAACTTTTTCAAACTTAAAAAAAAAATGAAGAAAATTAAAAAGAAGTAAAGCCAACTTCCACAGATCTTTGGAAGTTTATTGACACTTTAAACGATTCTATAAGTACTTAAAATAAAATAGAATAAAAATAAATACGGACATGATTTTTAGGTAATATTATTTGTACACCCCAAGCTTTTATATTTAGACATACAAAGAAATTCTTACGTTTTACATTTTTTTACTGTTATCTTATTTAACAAATTACATTTTTGTACTATTTATATTTTATGACAATTTTTTTTATTTAACACCAATAAAAATCTTTTTTTAGCAAAATTAATTTATTTTATACTTTTTAGAGTTATGACGGGTAAGAATTTCACCAACAGAGTGAAGCTAATAAAAACCGAGCAAAATGGCAAAGTTTGAAAATTATCGGATAAGAACCCAAATTTCGTCACATGAAAAAATCGAAAGTGAAGTAAGAAGAGGCAAGTAAAACAAGAGTAAACTGCCACTTTTGGTTGACGGATGCTTACCAAATTTTAAACATAAATTGGTATTAATCTGAAACTTCTGGATTAGAAATTTCAGTTCAATAAATCAAAATGTTTCTGAGAAAAACATAAAAAAACTTCGACAATCTAGAGTAAAAGTACTACTTCCGGTTCAGGTAAAAATATTCAAAAAATATAAGGTTATAAAATTTATTATTTCTATTACATGTAAAAAAATTTCAGTCCGATTCAGCTAGCGGTTTGGGAGAAAATTGAATTCAAAAACTTAAAAAAAAGAGGACACCTATGTATAAGGGGAGGCACCATTTCCGGTCAACTTAAAAATCAACATGCCTAGCACTGATAACTGCGATGATCGCAAGAAAAATAATTAATTCATCACACTACAGTCCCTAGCGCACGTCGAATGTACAATTATGTATAGCCGTCTATTTAGAAGTTTAAATCATTAAAAAATTATTATTTTGAATAAAAATACCAATAATTTTATTTTTCTACCGCCATCTATGTATAAAATTAATGAATACGAGACGTCACCGAGATTAAAAATTTTCGATCCTGAAACGCTTCTTAAACGATATTTTATCTCTATCGTAATGGCGAAGGATCCATTTACTTACATATATATTGATGACCAAAATGAGCAAAATGGCAAAGTATGAAAACGATCGGATAAGAGGCAAACTGTTTCCTGAATTGTAATCGTAAGTGAAACATAAAAGAGGCATGTAAAGACGGTATAAAGTAGGTATGGAAAAACGGTAGAAGTGAAACTTCCGAGTCGTTTCTTGACATAAAAATTGCACGGGCGAGTGGGTGGGGGCGCGCACTGACCACTTCCGTAACGCTTTAAAAGTTTTCACTTCAAAAACGCATAAAATTTAAAATCGCAGACCACCATAGAAGGACGTTTACACACCGAACACACATACATAATTCGCAATCTGCATTCGGGTCAAAGCGCTAACGCGAATCGGAGCGCACGTATTGCCATCTATGATCGGACACGGTAACTAATTGCTTAACCTCGTAAAGCTCCGCACCGAAACCCATTGTGCCTTTATCAACGTTAGCGCGTCTAATTCGATTGAGAGGCAACTAATAGTGCAAACCGCGAATTAATATGCAACAAATACTACCATATCACACAGCCTATGCCGATACATACTTATGATGTAACAACGCATTAAGGTGGGTAATGGGATGAATTTTTAAATTTACTTCGAAACGAAAAAGAGGGAAAAACGTGTTAAACGATGCACGTTTATATATTGTATTTGAAAATTTAACAGCGCGTGGAACGTGAAAAGCGGGCTCGCGTGCTTTTAATAGTTCCGCAAGCAATTTCCCTTGTTGGAAAATGCTCTACGTATTCGTATTACTCTAAATGAAAATTGCTTCATTTTCCTTATATACAAATATTTTTAACTAGATTTCTTCCATAAACATAATTTACGTTTAATTCCTGCTTTAGTTCTTCGCCCACTAACGCTCTGTTAAAATAAATGAAATGTAACGTAATCGTTGCTTTGCATTTTATCTTATCTATTATATATGTACATATTTTAGCAGGGATGTTTTGCCTTTGCAGCTAGTTCTTACATACATACATTATTATTATATACCTACATATATATAAAGACGCTAATCTGTTTGTGTCCTAACGCTAGCCGAACATAACGAATGAATCGATAAAGAGCCTAAACTTTGTATAAATTCATTCATCGGTATCGAACCGGTGAACTTGCGAACACAAATATCCTCTTATAGGTATATCTGAGTTTTATAAAAAGTTGTGCTGAACTGAGTTGTAGTGAAAATTAAATCATAATTATTTCTATTATTCTTTTATATTGTTTATGTGTAGGTAGGTTATTTCCTATACGAATTGATTATATGCAATTGGTTCTGTACATTTAATTAATTATATTTTAAAAATATTCCACAATATTCTAAATTCAATTGATTAAGTTTTTACTTATAATACACTCGATAATAACTTGATAACTCGATGATAATAACTTGTGGTTTTTTAAATTAATATCTGTACACCCATATTGTATAATGTGTTTTGATATGTAGACATTGAAATATACTGTCGTTTGACGGTGACATCGTATGATAATATTGTATATATAAAAAAATAATGAAACTCAATTTTCAATTTGTTTTTTATACACACAAAATTAAATTCTTGTGTTTATATATATGTATGTGAATATAAACATGTATGACTTGAAATATATTTTAATATAATATAATATTATAAGGTCTAGTGTACGGGCTCGACAGCCGAAATCCAGACAAGGTGAAATTCCGAGACTCAAAATCTCGACAGGTCAAATCCCGAACGTCAAATCTAGTATGGTTTAGGTTGGCTTAGAGCTTATAAATACTTATGAGTTATGACTATATATATATTTTTTTAATAATGCGTGTACGTACGTGCGTTGTAGAAAAATAAAAATATGAGAAAACAGACAAACAGAAGTTCCTTAGTTAATTCATTTGTATCTACATATTGTAATACTTCAATTCAGTAAGACTGATATTTTATTTGCATGTTATTTTCATCAAACAAAAAACCCTGGTACGAGTAACTGCCACTCATTAAAAGCGTTTCTCAGATAAAAATGGAGATAGTTTGCAATTAAAAACTATAAAATAGACAGCAATGACGTAAATTCTTATAGTTGCGTATGACTTTCACACATATGTACATATGTATATACATATGTATAATACATATGGCAAAAATATGCATTCAAACATGGCGAAAATTCAATGCTTATTCCGGTTCATTTATGAAAATACTAGTTTGTTCATTCACGAATTGGTTTTAGTTAAAAAAACGCTTGACAGTCAAAAGCAATCTTCAAATAAACTCGCATGGTGTCGCATGAAACTTTTTTTTTCAAAATAATTTATTCGAATCTTGAAAACAATTTGAATATTAAATGTATAAAAAAAATTAAAAACTATTAAATTAAGCAATTTTTTTGATTATTATAGAATTTTAAATAATTATAAAATTTACATAAGTTCAAAATAATAAATAATTATATAGGTATATAGAATATAATTTTTGAGTTACAAATTTATCATAAATACTTCAATTTTGAATAAAAAAAATAGCAGCGTCATTTTAATTTCAACATCTTATTGAAATTTAAAATTGCAATCTCGATGTTGGATAAAAATTAATAATTACACTGAGCAACAAAAAATCACGTTTTTGAGTTACCAGAGCGCAAACTAATCAATCTAAGTTTGACCTACTAAATTTGAATATGATAATGATTTTTGTTGGTTCGCGATGGCTTACGAGATATGAGCGTTTAAAAAAATACGAAATTTGTACAGTTTGTCTTTTGCGGTCTTTAACTCAAAATCTAGTATTGTTGTACTCAAAATAAGTATTGAAATCAATAGTCAGATATTTTTTCTATAGATTGTGATTTTTTATTATTTTAAAATACTTATAATTAATTGTCTAGCGAATTTTAAAAGATATTTTCTCGGTGCTATTTTGCGTTTATTTGACCAGTTTTTTTTATTCCACCACGTTTATAAGGATTGGTTTTCTATTTCGATATATATTTTTTTTTATCTAAACTTACTAACTCTAGCGGTAATTGCGTTAGAAAGGCTTTCGTTGGTGGCTAAAGTGCGAACAAATTAGTGACGCAGAAGCGTTGGTGCAAGCGAGATGGGAAGTAGTCCGACTGTTTACGCGTGTAAGAGTGGGTTTTTAGGGTTAAATTAATATAGTTAAACGTTGTAAATTCATTGTTTGATACATTTTCACTTGAAATATGCTTTCACTGTTACATACATACATATAAACATAAATCAAACATCTGAACGGAAAGCCCACAAACTAAGCACAACTGCGTATACATAACGTTCGACAATTAACTTGACTCGTTCGTTGTACACGTAATAAATTTGAGAAACACCGCTTTCAATTAAAACACTCGCCCCCGCAAATCTCGCGTGACGTTTTACGCAAATTAATTTCAAACCAATCACAGTGTGCGCTAAATATCATAATGGAAAGTGAATATTTATGCATGCTTAAACACGACAGATATCACTTATTGTTTAGCGCTAGTCCGTTCAATTTGACGCGTCACCGCCAGGCGTAGCTCACGCTCGCGATTGGTACACTACAGCACCAGAACATTCTGAATAAATCAAACGTGACTGTGTATATACATATGTATATTCAAACGTTTGTATTTTGAGTACACTAAGTGTATAATTGAATATCACAATCCGTGTGCATGCATACATACACATAATAGACACATCATTAACGCACTATCCGATGTCGATTTTGATCAATGGCCATCAAATGGGGGGGGGTTAAACAATTGAATATATTTATTTAAGTTTGTAAGGCCGAAAAATTTCTTTTCAGAATGGTAATTGTAAGTGAAACTAAAAAGAGGTTCGTAAAAATACAGATAGATGAGAAAAATAATAACACATATGTACATGTACATGCATATACACAGAAAAAAATAAACGTATACATAATCATGAAAAACAATAGCAGATAAAGTAATGAAAATATAGAGTGAAAAAAGAAAAAAGTTATAGGCGTTTAAACTATTAAAATCTGACATGGCCAGATGACGGCGAAAAGTATAGGTAATAAGAGGCTAAAAAAAGCTCGATAAAACTTCAGGGAGAAACACGAGGAAATATTTTCAAACGTGTCTATTTTATCACCATCGTAATGGCGGATGACACTTCCACTTATATTGATGACCAAAATGAGCAAAATGGATAAGAGCCAAAATTATTCCTTAATAGTGATCGTAAGTGAAACTAAGAAGAGGTTAGTAAAAATTAAGTAACAAAATACAAAGTAAGGGATGTCTTGCACCAATATATTAGAAACAGCCACAAATAGAAAACATCCCTGCAAGGCCAAAATGGAATAGAGAAGATCAAAATTCCACTCATACATCACATTTAATTATGTATGAAAATATCGATGAGCGCAGGCTACCAGACAAATATGTTAAAATAATTTGCAATAACCTACCCTCACTGAGGTGTAAAATATGACATTAATTTCTTATCAGACTTTGACAATTTTATCTGATCATTGTTGAAACAGTTCCTCAAAATTGGCAAAAAAATAAATATAAATAATCCTACCTGCTGTCACAAATCTTCTGTATTTAATGCATGAACAATTTATAAAAATTGATATAAGGTACAAGTCTATATCCAACGATGTTTCAATGCATCAATTAATTAATTAATCGTTAATTTCGTGTCTAAAGCTTTTCAAAATACAATGATGTATGCAATAAAAATGCTGCGTTGTTTGTAATTAATTTTCTAGGAAGGGGCATTGGAGTCTTCCTATCAAGCCTTTCTTGTATATATAATATATATGTAAAAATAAAATAAAAGACATCATCCATCAAAATATAGCTCGCTTAAAATATGTGAAATAAAAAAAAACGTACCGGAAAAACCGAATTTTCCACCGAGCACTCAAAATAGTCTCATCACTCTTTGGAATGAAACACCCCGTTTCCTTTCGAATTTACGCCAACATAATTTTTCCGAAACTGACGTTGATAAACATCATCGCCGCGCAACTTCGACACGCACAAATACAGAAAACGAACGACACAAATTAGCCTAAGTGGGTTCCATCATTTTTCGATCCGCC
The DNA here is from genome assembly GCF_051622035.1 of Arctopsyche grandis. Classification (NCBI taxonomy): domain Eukaryota; kingdom Metazoa; phylum Arthropoda; class Insecta; order Trichoptera; family Hydropsychidae; genus Arctopsyche; species Arctopsyche grandis. The sequence goes on from NC_135357.1 coordinate 29,685,074, forward strand.
TACAGTACGACGATTCAACAGTCGATTTTCGACGATTCGTATTCAGGTGGGATTGCCCACGCTATCGACGACTAGCGATCAGTACGAGATGCGCGTCTGCATAATTCGGTCGCTTATCGCGGCGAAAGGGTTAAAGCCTCGACGACTGGCTGTGGCTAGATGGGTGGGAGAGGGGGACTGGGGGGGGGGGTGGGGGAGGGGGAGAGACTCGGTCGGCTTATCGCGCGCTGATTTACCGTCGGCATTTACACATCCGCGAAAAACTTTAGCATAAATCTCGTCCGACTATTCCCACTTGACCCGAAGCGGGTTATGGCCGCTTAACAGGCGAAGGGTTAAATGCTCCCCACCCTCCCCCACCCTTTTCGCCCACCTTTCCATGCTCTCCGAGCGTCCCGACTGACAGACGCTCATATTGGTTATTTTTTAATTATCCTACACCTTTAAATATCTACACATTATATTTTAATTTATTCCAATCGAACATGTACACTCGCCTTTACAGTTCGTTCCAAAGCGACGAGTCTACTAATACAAATACAACCAATTCAAGCATTTTTACATGCCTCTTTTATGTCTCACTTACGATTACTATTAAGAAAAAAATTTGCTTCTTATCTGATCGTTTTCATACTTTGCCATATTTATCATTTTTTCATCAATATAAGTAAAGGTATCGTCCGCCATTACGATGGTGAAATAATATCGTATTATGGTGCGTACACACCAAGCCAACGAACGGCCCACATGCCAACTTTTAAAACCAGCAGCGTACAAAATATCGAAATAAAAATTTAATTTAAAAATTGAAATTAAATATCAAATTTAAAACTATTATTATTACATTAAAATTAAATTCAAATATCAAAATAAAATTATAATCATTATATTAAAATTAAAATTAAATATTGAAAGTTAAAACAGAACATGCCCAATTTAAATAAATTTTCGAGATTGACCTAAAATTAGATCATCAATAATCACATACAGGCAATCCTCGACTTAAAATGTTTTGACTTACGAAGATACGCACTAAGATCGAAAAAAAATCAAAGAATTATTATTTTTACTTCCCCGTAATGCACAGTTACTGAGAATATATCATGTATTAGTATGGGTGATCCAGCGATGGTCGCCAATCCGTTGCGTTGTCGGTACATCAATCGAAATTTTTTTAGTCTTCAATTGTTTCTCTCGTCGAAATAAATCAAATAATTAAATCCATCTCAGAGGTAAAATTTATCTGATAATGTGTGATTATTAATTTTATTTCGACGAAAGAAAAAAAAACCCTTTGACAAATCACGGACAACCGACATCGACAAGTTTTTGCAGCATTTTATTATACAAATTGGCGAACCTCAAGACACTGAAAAACTTGAGATTTGCAAAAGAGATTGGAAAGGAAATGACAATTTACAGGAACTGTTTCAATGAAATGCGGAAAAATTGGCAAATTCTGAAAGGAAACGATCGACCTGGAGTCACAAACCAAGATCTGGCCAACAGCTACTAATCGGAATCGAACCACTCCACTCGAAGGCATAAATTGCTAACCACATCACATCACATCGCCACATCGATATCACATCGCTAACACATCGATATCACATCGCCACATATACATATGATTCAATTAGTTATGGGACACGTGGTACAGGCTAATTAGACTCATTTGGCGCTTTAAACGATGTTTGTTTCTCACTGTTATACCAATTAAAACATAGGTACATATGTACATTGGACCTAAGCATTATAACTTGAACATGCCAAACATGCACTCTTCTAGGTTTGAAAACTAAATCCCAGGTGCTTCACATGTCAATTCATGCAGTCTGGTAATTTGCAAGAATAACTTAGAACTACGTCTATTCCTGAGGGTTAATATACATATGTACATATACTGGGTCTACGTGACGAGACAGAATGTTAAATTACAGAAAACACAAATATCGGAAGGCAAAGATGGAAAATCGAAAGATCTTAAGTCGAAAGATAAAAAAAATGGTGCATGGTAAACGGTACATACTCACTTAATTTGCGCGAGCAGGATACAACAGGAATAAGAGGAACATGCTTTTCCTCTCGTATTCTGCGCGCGCACATTAATACGGGAGGAAAATCCTGTTCCTCTTGTTCCTGTTGTATCCTGCTCGCGCAAATTAAGTGAGTATGTACGTAAGTATGTACTGTTTACCATACACCATTTTTTTTTTTTTCGATTTTCGATCTTTGCCTTCCAATATTTGCGTTTTCTGTAATTTAACATTTTGTCTCGTCACGGAGACCGACATATACTAGCCGTATTTTATTCAAGACTAGCGATAAATTTCATTGGATGTATTATATTATAAGTAAAAACTACCCTCCTACCTGCATTTAAAAAATATAAAACAACAATAGAAATAATTATGATTTAATTTTCAGTAGATGGCACTAAATGCTCGTGGCACTATTTTCCAAGAATACTGGTATCAAACAGTATATATTGTACATTGTAATTAGTTTTTTCTTGATTCTTTTATTATTAAAGACCGGCGGACAAGATACTCGAGGGCTAAAAAAATGGTTCACTATTGTCAATTTTTATTGTCAACCAATTTTTTTCCTCTCCTGCTTTCTCGTACAATGGACAGGTCTATTATTATTTTGGCAACTCGACCACCGATCTCTTGTTGTAATATTTATACATTATGTTGGCAGTGTTTTAACTGTGACGTACACATGTCTATTATACTACGGGGAGCGTTACTCACACACACACACACAGACAGATTAAGGCGATTACATAATAAATTATCTCTCACAATGAAATAACGCTTTCATATACCTATATATGTATGTACATGTGTAGTTGAATAACGCTTTTTAACAATGACAACTACTTGGCCTGGTGACTTGTAGCCAGTTTGTACTATTAAGTCAAAGTTGTGCCAAGCGCATGTTATTTGTATGAATCTCTTTAAATCACTATAGTAAATAAAACTATTGTACACAAAGAAATTTTACGAAGAGGAGATGAAATAAAGCGGTTTAAAAACGACGAGAGAATCCATTTCAATCTTGACAAAATGTAGTGGGAAGAATACCATAATTTGTCTGCTTATTTCTAAATTTGATATGTTTTATCATGATAATGAAGCGTGAAATCCTATAAAGATAAGTTTTATTGTGCAATTTAAACGATGGTATTTTCCGTTCTGAAATAGCTAAAGCAGTGGTGGTAAATCTATTCATCAATAATAACCACACCCTTTCCTACCCCTATTTCCATATTTTATACATGTACGATCAGACCGACAAGCGATTACAGCTTGGAATAACTGTGTTTCAAGCGATCGCTGAATTACGATGCTTTATATCAGTGCAAAATATCAAACCTTGTTGACCAGCGGAAAGAATAACACAATTTAAACATTAATAATAATAAACGGCGGAATTTTTAATTAAACATATAAAAATTATCCCGAAAACGAATTTATAAAAGATTATATGTAAATACATATATTATAAATAATATGTATATTATAAATTAATATTTGGATCATTAAATGCCATGATCCAAGTATATTAAATGTACAAACTATTCAAAAGTGAAAATATTTCATATTTATTAATAATAAAATCTCTAGTTGCGTGTTTTGATGTTGAAAAAATGTTATTTAAAATTCTACATATTTTGTATAATGAAAGGCTGTTTGCAATATTGACAGCTCAAATATTTTTAACAATTTAACGACAGGGCACGCAAATTGACATCTGGGGCGTGCCGAGCGTACAACCGTGGACGCCAATTAGCGTTTTAATTAAATTCCGATTTAAAAAAAATATATATATTTTGGTTAAAAAACTAGCATGTGGAACATAACGACCTTATTTCATGACACGATATATTATGTATTACATTATTTTTGTCATGTAACGCGGTAGAACGGTGTTCCAGCACCTTTTTCACGGTATTTTTAATGTTTTAAAAGCAATTAGATGAAATTATGTTCGCGCATACATAATGAAAATGAGCATATAAAAAGGTGCTTTAAATTTTATTAAATTGATATTTGATTACAATTTTCTTTAACTTTTTTTGTAATATATTTTGACTAGTAATCTAACCTGGTACGAACCACCGCTATAGTTTAAGTATATTTTCAGTTGTGATACATTTTGACCACTTGGAATATATTCCGTCTAACCTACGTAAGTTGATTCATATGGTGAATTACATTCCAACTGGTCAAAATATATTACAACTGAAAATACAATTCAACTATAAATTGGTACCAGGTTAGATGGAGAGGTTCGGCTTTCGTGAAAACGTCACTCGACTAGTAAATTGAGTTGAAAGTCACATTTTGTTTTGAGCATATTCTTATAATTATCGTAATACGGTACTCATTACGTTTATTCATAATACCTAAATTCTAAAGCATTCGAATAAGTATCAGAGCTGTAAAAACTCAACTGTTATATTACAACTGGCGCGCACATTCTTGAAAGTGTATTTACGCTTGTAGAGATATAATTTACTAGTTGAATTGTATTCGAATATGACTGACCTAAAACGACAGTTAGAATATATTACGACTGAAACGACACATCGACTGTAATGTATATACAATGTTAAAAATAAAATTATTACATATTAAAAAAACTTGGGAGAGACAACATAACCGATGAACCCAATGGGGGAATCCAATGGAAAGGATATTAAGAAATCCGATAAGAATATATGTACATATAGATAAAATTGAATCTCTGTTTGTCTGTCTCGTATAGGCTCCTAAACCACTGTACGATTTGTTGTATGCATGTCCGGGAAGATTACTGTGAAAAATAAACGGTAAAAAACCTCTTTATTGGTAATAACGATTTTACCGACACGAAAGTTTGAAGCGCCATTGTGTAGTCAAGGAAATGTGTTCTTTTGTAACCACGATACCAGTTGGTTTATGATGGCACATCTTTGAAGAGACGTTATTTGATATCCATCTATCACTCGAAACGGGAACGGGAACGGGAACGCAACGGGAACGGGAATTGCATGCCTTATTCTGCATGCATTGCAATGCATGCCGGGTTCAACTAGCAAACAAATAAAAATCATGAGTTTTAAAAGAGGATTCTCTAATTTTGTAATTACATATATATTAAATTATATTATATTCATATTATATTAGGCACAATTGGTACAGATTGCACAAACAGCTTACAAATATACACACACACACACATAAACTGGGAGAGCAATGAGCGAATCCCAAGTGCAAAAAAGACGATAAATTTTGCTACTCTTCGTACAGAAGCTATTTTTACTTACCTCTTATACAGTTCACATGGTTTTGGTGTAAGGGGTCATTTTTTTATATCTCTTATCTCTTATCCGATCGTTTTCATACTTTGCAATATTGCTCATTTTGGTCATCAATATACGTTAATGTATCGTCTGCCATTACGTTGGAGATAAAATATCGTATACAATGCGTATCAAATATCCACAATTTTGGTTACGGTGACGTCTTGCAAGCTACCATCTATCTTCAACCTTTTCGCCGTGATATGGCCATATCAGATTTTAATTGTTTAAACGCCTATAATTCACTCTATATTTTATAAAATTTGCTCTATAGGTTCTCGTTATCCCTAATATATAAATATTTATAGTTTTAACTCTCATATGTATATATAAATTTCAAATTTGTCGTGTAGCTTCATGTAATGTAATACACGATATATATTGATTTTTGGCCAAATATGTCAGATCTAACATTTCACTGTTAAAAGTGTATCTCTTCACTTAGTTTTATCTGCGAGATAAGTATTCAATAAGAAGTTATGTTGTATCTAATTATTAATATGATTTACAATAAGCTAACATACATTTAGTTTTTTACAATAAGCTTACATACATTTAGTTTTTTACAATAAGCTTACATACATACATCACATACAACAGCTACCCATAACCTCAAATTTCATTGTTTATTTCTCCAAAATAAAGTTTCTAACCAATACAAGCTTCATATATGTACACAGATCAAACAGTGATAGTTTTATTTTTAGTTATCAGCTGATTTATTACTCACTCCATGGAAGGATTCTCTAATTATCTAAAGATGTATTAAATAGTAAATTAAAAGTAAAAATCAATCAAATTATTCATATTATATGTATTAGGCACAATTGGTGCAGATTGCACAAACAGCTTACAAATATACACACACACACATAAACCGGGAGAGCAAAGAGCAAATCCCAAGAGCAAAAAAGACGATAAATTTTGCTACTCTTCGTACAGAAGCTATGAGGGAAGGGGGGGAGGGTGAGAGGTCGTCGCGAAAAAACACGTGTAATATAGAATCCGGTCGTTATTCGAACGTTTATGACCGCGTGTTTATTGCGCGTCAAAATTGACGGTTTGATAAACGAGCGCGCGCCCTTTGTTCTGCGACAATGTGAAATAAAGTTGAAAAAAAAGCAGACCAACACCCCCTCGGGGGATAAAATAAAAACCGGAATAACACGACGTTAATTTTTCAATTTAATTTTTTTCATATATACCATACGTACATGTGTACGTACATTTTATAATAAGTAAGGCAAAAGCGTCGACGTAATTAACCGACGGTCGATGAATCGCCCCGTCTTTGACGACGCGAAACTTAATATAGAATTTTATCGGATATTATTAAACCGGAAGTGTTCCGGGTCGTTCATGGGTCGCGGGTCTCTAATTAGCAGACCCGCCGGGAGAGTGAGACGAGGCTCCAGGCTTTTAAAGGGTTGAAAACGATCAACCCTTCGGTCTTGTTTCTCTCCTACCTTCGTTTTGGCTGCTCGAGGTGAAAAAATACGGACAGGAAAATTCACCGACGACAAGAGTGAACGATGCGAATAAATTAAATCAATCGAAAGGAAATTTCAAACTTACGACAATCAAACCCGTTTTCGCCGTGACTTAACATCAAAGGAACACCCACCTGAAAAGAAACAAAAGGAAATTGTTATTAAATTAATTTACAATAAAATATCAGTACAAAATACAATCTTAAAGCATTGATTTTATTCTCTCATCGAGCAACTGGATAAGTATGTATATTATTTATTTATTTATTTATTTTTATATACATATTTTTACATACATATATACAAATATACCAGGAAGGCTTAACAGGTAAACCCCAAATGCGCCTTCCTGGTCCACATAATTATTACATAGATACATGTAAATCTAAACAATATCTGACATCTATCGTCAGATATTATAAATATCGTATTAATACGATAAATAACTTTCATGTAACAATACGAATTTTATATTCGATAAACAACTACAGAGACATCTATGGTGAGCAATATGGCGAAACCTAAGATATAACAATAACTAAAGGTTCGCAACAGAAAATTGGGAACGAAACGCCAATTTTACAGGAATCGTTTCAATGGAAATCAGAAAAATTGGCAAATTCTGATAAGAAACGATCGACCTTGACAAATCAAGGTCTGGCCAATAACGAGACTGAGCGGGAATCGAACTCGTATTGTATCGTCCTGGTATATATCTATGTAAAAATAAAATAAATTTTTACATATCTAATATATAATTTTAAAAGAGACTTTGTAAGTATTGTTGCTTGAGAATTTCGTAAACAAGTCAAAATTTATATAACGACGAGTCCATTTTTTTTCGATTCAAATAAATTTGTTAAAAAAAAACAAATGAATATTTACTATTAGATTCGCCATGTTTACGCTGTTTATATTACAAACACTGAGCGAAGCCGGGTAAAACAACTAGTTGCACATATGTAAATCAAATTCAGATATCCGTGACAGCGGGTAGGATAATTTTTGCCAATTTGATGGAGGAACCGTTTCAACAATGAAATCAGACAAATTTTATTTTTTTCATAGTACATACAGAAGGCTTGACAGGAAGACCCCAATGCGCCTTCCTAGACAATTAATAACCAATAATGAAGTATTGTTTATTACATAAATCACTGTATTTCGAGAAGCTGAAGAACACAAAATTAACAATTAATTAATTAATGCATTGAGACATCTATGGATTTAGACTATGGAGTACCTTACATATTTTTTTACTATTTTTACATGCATTAAATTCAGAAGATTTGTGACAGCAGGTAGGATGATTTATTTTCACTTTTTTGCCAATTTTGAGGAACTGTTTCAACAATGATCAGATAAAATTGTCAAACTCTGATAAGAAACGATCGATTTGGAGTCACAAATATCCAAATCTAACCAGCAGTATTAAATATTAGCACGGAATCGAGCCCGGTAACCTCTAGGCGCGCGCGCGTATCAATAGTAAAAAGTCGAGTGCACTCATTAAAACGCTCGCCGTTCGCCTTTATCGCAATGATGAATGAATGTGTGTGTCTTCGTGGATGTGTCTGTGTGTACGCTCTTATACGCTCCCACGCATAAAACTGATCATACAAGTATGATTTATTAAGACAATTTTACTAATAATCACAACGATAACTGATACTTTTCAGTAATTTTCTGCTACCCATTTAACACTTTGCCTGCTAGTGACTCCTATAGGAGTCATGCGTAAAATGCCAGTAATTCAATGTGTAAGCAAAGTATTTGTAATAATAAAAAATAAGCGTGATTCACTATATAAAATAATACTTCAGGTATCAATCGACATATTAGGTCACTTGAATATATTATATATCTTAAAACATATATTTAACCCGATTACAAATATACACAAATTCGCTTAAAATGTACCGTAAAAGTTGCTGCAGGCAAAGGGATATTTTAGATGTAATTTCATTTTAAAATAAACTATGCATGAAATTTTAATATTCTTCAACTAATGAATTATATTATATACTAACTGAATTTTACTTTGAAGCATATACATACAATTACAGCTACATACATATAATTCCAATATTTTCGAACTGTCTCAAGGGTACCAAATTTTCCAGGAATTTCCCCAACTGTCGAATTAACGTCGTACATAATCAAATATTACGTTCTCCACAACCGTCTATATATTTAGATGGAATTTCCCATACTAAAAACCATTGAAAACATCAAATGAATCTTTCAATCATCCGGAACAAATGTGTAAACAAAATCCCATTCGTAGAATAACTCGAAAGGGAGTTTTGTAGAATAGACGTAGAATTTTTGAGTTTGAATATGAAATGAACGTATTGAACGTTTACTGAATTCATCTGAATGTTCAATGCTTAATCAATAGATTCTGTAAAATGTTAATATTTGAGGAAATGCTTTGAATCTCTCGCCTGAATTCCAACATGTGAATTCACATCATATGAGATCCCACAGTTCTTGAAATTCTCAGTACTAACAATATTAAATTCATGCGATAACATCAATTTGAATTCGAAATCAAATTTACCCATATAAGAAAATAAACCTACAAAACTTCCAATATTTATTAAAAACTTCATATTACCGTAATAAAAAAGTACATATTTCCTTAATAAATATTCTTATTATTTAACATATTTATTAATCTCCTTCAAGTTGAAAACACGACTTTTTGAAATAAGCCTGAAATAATTTAAAACCACTATACGCTATATGAGTTTCAATAATTTAAAATGATTTTGATCAATGTTACAATAAATGGTCAATAACTATTTTAGATCATCAATAAACTAAATTAATTGTCTGTATTCTTAGTCAGTAGAGAAACGGTCAGTAATTATAAAAATCGGTCAGTTACATATATGTATATGTGCCTCTGTTTATCAGTTTTTATATTATAAATCAATACTTGAATCAATTGGTAATATTATTTTAACATAAAATTTTTAATTTGATACATAGCCAAAACTTAGTACGCTGGTAGAGCTATTTCATAACAGTAGAGAAGTTGTGGGTTCGAATCCCAGCCAAATACGCTGCTGGTGAAATCTTGTGGTTATTAAAATATACCGTCTCCTGTTAGAATTTTCTAGCTAAATTATTGTTAATCAATATCCTCCCCCTCAAATTTTCGCAAATTCAAGTTATTAGCATCTCTAATCTGTTGAATGCATGTAAAATTCTGCCTACATAATGTATTTTTCACAAATTTGCTGTAAATCAATTTTTTTTGTTGATCTTCTATATATGTATGTCTCTATTGTATTCTACATATGTACTGATATGTTTGAAGAATTGTCAGTACTTATGTAAAAAAATAATCTAAACATATGTGTAGCTTAAGGATAATTCCTCTAATAGCATATATGATTTATAGTTTATTTATAGTTGGTTAATTTTGGACCATTGTGGCATTACAGGAAGAACCTAATGCGCCACAATGGCCTACATTTGATAAAGAAAAACAAAAATAAAATATGTAAAATAAAAAGCAAAAATGGCAGAAAAAACATGATAAAATGAAAAAAATAAAAATAAAAAAAACAAAAGAAAAATAATACATAAGAAAAAGAATAAATAAACAAGGGTGTTAAAATCAAATAAATAAAATCCTCAAATCCTATTCTTAGTTTGACAATGAACAAAAAAAAAATAGTACCTAAAAATATAGATAAGGAGAAATAAAAAGGAAAAGTAAAATAAAATCACAGCGAGGCCCAAATGGAAGAGAGTAGATTAAGATTCCACACATACATCACATTGAAATTAAGAAAATAATGATTTATGTAATAAAATAAAATAAAATATGAAGTTCCACTAGTCATTTCGAATGGTAAGGACACTTTTTTTGAAGACAAAATCCAATTCCAATTATTTTATGGAACGGAAATTTCGATGAATCCAATAAAAGACTTAAGGAACAAAAAATCCGTGCAAAATTACTGACCATTTCATTTAAAAACTACTGACCGACTGCACATATTTGGTAATTGACCGAAACTTTTGTCGCCTTTTCCAATTACACCTATGCACACATGCACATAGTTTTGCCATACAAAATTTGATTACATTCAAAATTCAAATGTCAGTTCGACAGTTAGTCTACGCCGAATTGCATTACGTGCAACACAATGCAATTTCAGAGGCGTACATCGGCAAACTTTCATTGAAACCAAACAAAACGACGGAGAAAAAAATATGCAACCGAATGCGAGCGCATATTGCAAATGCACTCGTCGCGATTTATAGTGACACGTCCGTTATATGGGTCGTTCGTATTTACAACGAGCACCATTGCAACATTCAGTGAATGTGGATACTGCATACACACATGTACACATAATAGTTATGGTTTTGTACGTTTATCTTCCGTTCGTATTAGCTCTGCAAATACGTTTATTTGCACTAAATTAACGTTGAAACTCGTACGCTATTATCGGAGCGCATTCGCAGAAGTGCAATAAACTGCATCTCATCCCCCCGCCCCCCTATTCCATTTATCTCCACATTCGCTCGCTTCTTGTCGACGATTTAATATTGCAAAAAACGTACGATTCAATATTTTATCGCCGTGTGAAGCAATGCGTTTGTGAGGTGGTGATTTTAAGTGTTCCATGCTACCAGTAGATGTATGTCCATATGTACCTATACATAAGATCACATGAATAAATATGCTGTTTCTACGAGATTTTTATGCTCGGCGTCATCTAGGAGCGTTTTATATTATGTTAAGTAATAAAATATATATTTTATTATGTACTTAGAATGTGATGTTTCTATGCTAACGCTGATCTATCTACACTATTCGTTGTGGTTGACCTATAAATATGATAGGGTTTTCAATATACATACATACATACCTACATATGTATGTATGCATGTATAAAATTTATACAATTATTGGTTACAAATACGATTCCGATTCCCAATTCCTATTTCAGTTCCAATTCCAAATTCGTATTTCAGTTCCAATTCCCAATTCCTATTTTATGTAGTTCCAGCTCCCTATTTCTAAAACATTTCCGATTCCCGATTCTTTTTTGAGCTCCAATTCCCGATTCCTATTTCAGTTACAATTCCTGATTCCTATGTCAGTTCCAAACCCCGATTCCTATTTCAGTTCAATTTCCGATTCCTATGTATTTCAATTACGATTCCCGATTACTATTTCAGTTCCGATTCTTGATTCCGATTTCAGTTCCAATTTTCAATACTTATTTCATTTCCAATTCTCGATTCCTATTTTAGTCCCAATTTCAATTTCTATTTCCGATTTCGGTGCAACTTTAGTTCCGATTTCGCTACACCTCCTGTTCCGACTTTGGTTTCGATTACGATTTCCACGACAGCTGCTTTGTATGTTTATTGTACATATATTTTTTTATTTGGATGCATGTATCAATTATTTTTCCAAAATCACCCGTTTAAACATCAATGGGCACAATACCAGTACATAAATGTATGTATATAAACATGTACGGGATTTTTCTTCCTATGCTTTATACAAAGTATGTCATTATACAAAGATATTTGTACTGTAATTGAATACAATTACTTTCAATTATTAAATATATTATATAAAAATAATAAATTGATAGTACATATGTTCATTCGGGAAAAAAAGTTACATCACGTTTCAAGTCCAACATAAACTTCAGAAGTATCATATGAATAGATATTGAATGAATGATTATTACTCGTATATAAACAGGTTAATTATTCATACTTTCTACAATCTATATTTCCAAAGAACTTAACATTTAAATTTTGCTTCAAACAAATAACATAAAAACATACGTATGTACATACATTATTTCCACTCGATACATAAAAATTCTCACAAATATAAGGCGGATATATTTCATTTAATTTTCCCCAAATTAAATATGATTTACATTCAAAGTGCCCGTATAGTATTTGTACCACATTTTCAAAGTACAAATGTACATTCATTCCCATCCTAAGTAATTGACGTCGACTCGAATCTAACATTTCCATCGAATGCGACGGAATAATTCCCATTAATAGATCCCACATCTTCCTTTCGTTTCAACGGCCCAAAGCATATCCTTCATTCCAAAAACGTCCAATTACCAAATACGGAAGAGGGTTAGACAAAAATAAAATAAATAAATAAAACCACAAACGCAAACCATTCGTACGCACACATACGTAAGTATGTTCATACGCTTTTTTGCCGTACCCCAATTCCGCTCATTAGTCCTCGCGTAACGATATTTATTTATTCGTTGATGTTCTTTTAAATTGATTTTTTTTCGGACCCACATAAATTAGGGTGTATCTGTGAAATCGCGCGGTCTGAACACGACGGGGCTGTAAGGTCAAGGGTCTTATCTGGATTTGCGGTGGCTGAGGGCCCCCGGGGCTACGAGGACAATACACGCCCTAGTTAAACTTAACGCTCGAATTTTAGGTGTCAAACCGTAGCTGGGATTATCTTGGATATATGTATGTGTATGAGCATACATAATGTGCGTGTGTGTGTTTCTATACGTGCTGTAAAATTTATGAGGAAAATGGGGAACTATACCTACATACATACATATAATATATAAATAATATGTACGCAGATGTGAGGCCGTATGGTCCGTAAAAAAATGATGGTGTTGACATTGTATAATATGGCAACTGTGATGAAAGTTGAACTAATCAATTTTTTTCGTTACATTTTTGAACCAATAATACTTAATTACATACGTACATATATACAAAATTGCTGCGTGAATGCAAATCGTCGATCCCAATTTATTAATTTTTAATGCTTCATTGATTTAAAAGAAACAAGAATTAAAGAAATGTCAATTTTGAAATGTTCTATTTTGTATTGTTTATTTTTTTAAAAATACAAAAATAAAATTAGTAATTAAAAAAAATGTATTTTAATTTGATATAGAAAAGTGTATACATAGGTACAGTTTATTACATTTTAACACTTGTTGTCACACTGTGATTGATAGCGAGTGACCAACACTTTGTTTAATTTTATTTCTCCAAACATATTGAATGCAGGGTCTTCACATTATACATATGTATTCCTCATCAAAACATCTAAGATTTGGATAACGACATAAAAACACTAATCAATATCAACAGAAATAATTATTTTCGCGGGAAGCCCCTTGTACGCGCATCACAGATGCAAGAGAGGGGAAATTCAGTATGCCGCGCTCAACGGTCAGTGTGATGGTCAGTGAATGATATCCGCCTTGGAATGACGGCCCTCGATTCAACCTTTTCAACATTTTTCAAATTTTCGCACTTATTTTATATTATTCGAAGTTTAAGAGGGCTCGGCCCCAGCGCCTTGTCCATACAAACGTATTAGACTTCTCCCTTCCTCAATTATGGCACTAGAGATTTTTTTTATGCTATGGACATCCACCATAGGCATGGTTCTATTTTTTTTTTTTTTTTTGAATAATTGATTTTTTGATTCATCAAAAAATTAAATTAAATTAAACTATTGACTTGGCAGACTTATTTTAAATCAATATCGGCGGCCAAACCTCGCAAAATGGCACGGTTTCAAAGTGATCGGAAGAATGTAGGAACTTTGTCCATACAGACGAAGTGAAGCTAATATAATTATAACTATAATAAACCGTGTAATAATTATTTGTAAACCTGTATGAAGTAACTTGATTAGGATCTGTTATTTCGGCGAATCTGTCGGCATGCGAAATGATACATATAAACGTAATTCGACTTTTGGCCGACACACCACGCTGTTTAACATTAATTTTAAAAATCAGTATATAACCTACGAGTGAAGTCAAAATATATAAGAGAGATAAAGAGAGCCTATAATGCAAATTTTATAAAATATAGAGTGAAAAAAGAAAAAGTTATAGGCGTTTAAACAATTAAAATCTGATATAACGAGAGGGTGCCGAAAAGGGAAAAAAACTAATAGACGTCACTGAGAACGAGTATTTTCAAACCTGTCTATTACGATTATTTTTCACCATCGTAATGGCGGATTAGATTTCCACATATACTGATGACCAAACCGAGTAAAATGGCAAAGTTTCAAAACGATCAGATAAGTACCCAAATTTCGTCAGACGAAAAAAGCGAAAGCGAGCTAAGAAGAGGCTAGTAAATAATGACATATTTGGCCAAAAATCAATACACATCGTGTATTACATTACATGAAGCTAGATGCCAAATTTGAAATTTATATATACACACTATAAATATTTAAATATTAGAGATAACGAGAACCTATAGAGCAAATTTTATAAAATATGGAGTGAATTATAGGCGTTCAAATCTGATATGGCCACATCAAGGCGAAAAGGTTGAAGATAGATTATGGTAGCATGCCGTCACCGTACCCGAAATTCTGGATATTTGATACACATTGTATACGATATTTTATCTCCAACGTAATGGCAGACGATACATTAACGTATATTGATGACCAAAATGAGCAATATGGCAAAGTATGAAAACGATCGGATAAGAGATAAGAAATATAAAAAATGACCACTAACACGAGAACCATGTGAACTGTATAAGAGGCTAGTAAAAAAAGCACTCATAGCCGAATTCAGCGCGAAAATTCAAACACCCAATCTTTCAAAGCGAACTGACACTGTTTTTAATACGACTAACAGCCACTAAAACCCGTTAAAAGCACACACCGACACTCAAAAAGTAAAATTTCGCCCAAAAATGACTGTATTAACCGAAACGCACACACCACAAACATCCGAGCATTCCCCGGGCCCATCGTCGCGTATCGGAAATAAACGAATTTTCGACCACGTGGACGTAACGCCACATAATTTTTTACGCGGCCATAGCACGAATTGGCCAAAAGGGCGAGCGTTTCCTCGGCCATAACCCAGCGGAGCCTTTGGCGTAACGGCCGATAATTTTCTTTAATATCGGAGCCGGGGGTGTCGATTCAGATCCACCCGACCCCACCAACACCCCCTCGAATCCCCAAAGCCTACATCACGTCTTACCCCCCCCCCCGTTCCCTCTTCCCTACCCCCGCTTCCAACCCCATCTCTCTGCGCATCGTAAAACAGTGGAGAAAGTGGGTAAGAATGCGGACCGGAAGCCGCCGCGTAACGAGCTTTTTTTTTCCCTCGTCTTTTTTGACCCGGGAAGTCACGCGTGTAAAGCAACCGGGTAGTTACGTTAATACAGGGTGGCCCCGATAGTGACCGGTCGTCAATGTGAAGCCTATCAAAAAGCGGTCGTATGTACACACATACACGTGTAGGTCAATGTCATTATTACATTTTAACTGTAACTTTTTATGTATTTTCTCCAAAGCCTTTAAAAGAGAGGTGTCACCAATCGAATTTCGACAAACATTTTCGGAATAGTAAACATATGTATATGTTTATGTATATATAAAATTGAATGTCTGAGTGTGTCTCGAATTACTGTGAAAAAAAGCCTCTTAATAATAATATTCGTAATTACGATTTTACTGACGCGAAAGTAAAGCTATCCTGCCTTCGACGCATCACGCCGCGAGTGTGACAATAACCGCGCCACGCCTACCTCACACTCGAATGTACTGACCATTCAGGGCTGTACCACGAGCACACAGCGGATGGCCTACGTCAACAAATATATCTATACCTATATATAAAATTGAATGTCTGTGGAACGGGAACGAAAACGGGAACGGGAAAAGCACGTGTTGTTGTGGCATTGCAACACATGCCGGGATATAAACGGATGCGCCGTATGTGGTTATGTTTGTGGCGGACGCGTGGACATGTATGAGGATTCAAAATGCGCTACGCGGAAGCGTGCACACATCCACGAAAACATACACACACGTTATTTTTTCGCGCACTCAACTTTTTCTATTAATACGTGCGCGCGCGCGCCTATAAATTACCTTACACTACATATATTTATATACATATTGTTACGTACGCCGCGGATTGAGCGAATTGCACTTAGACCAACGGATATCTGTTATCGGGTTAACTAATTGCATGCACTTACTTCCAAGGATTATATCTGGACTCTAAGTGCATTTAGGCTAAACAATGACCGTTATTAGTTATTTCTCAGAATCGGTACGGGGAGACCCAATGTCGTGGAAATACATATCCGAATATGTGACTATACAACAGGTAAACAGATTAGGCGTCCTGAGAGATCTACCCTTTATAAGGCGGTACGTAGGCGATATCATGTCATTCTGGACGGAGCAGTGACAGTGCGTTTATCTCCTGAATCATCAATAAATGCTGTGAAACGACTGTTGGCCTTTTACTTGGATCCTCCACCCACCCTTACGCAACAATATATAGTATAACATATAACATTATTTTAATTCGTGTATCAATTCCTTTCCGAAGCCACCAGTTGAAATCAAGGGCACAACACTAGTAATATATGTATATAAAAATGGACGCGATGATTGTGGAGGACGCGTGGACAAGTATGGAGATTTGGAGATATGGAAATTCGAAAAAAAAAATTAGAATACTAGTAGTATACGTTAAGCATAGGGATGTGGCGTGACGACCCATATTGTTGAGGAGACGCGGGGTAGTAAAGAAGTAGGACGGTGTGAACCGTCTGACATGTGCTCCTGATATTGAACACCTGACTTGGAAAGGGTGACTTCAGTGTCAGATGCGAATTCACAATATGAATTCCTTTCCGAAGCCACCGATTGAAATCAACGGGCACAACACTAGTCACATAAAATATTAAAATATTTTATGTGACTAGTGTTGTATAGGATATGGTTGTTGAAAACATTGTTTACCAGCGGAGCGCCGCAACGATCTAAACCGACTGTTCCGACACATTACATGTTACCAGCTTCATCATTCATTCTACTCATGCATAACTTAATCATTATTTTGTCCTAACACGCTTTAAGACTTAAATGAATGAGTGAGAAGATACATATATGTATATAATCAAAAGGTGGCAGTATACATATTGAATATTTATTATAATTTTGATTTTGAGAAACCCAAAATATGCATTTTTCACTCTGATATATACAAATATATACATATAAGTATATTAAAATGTACATAAAAATTATTTCAAACTTAATTCATATTCAAATAAGTATCGTATATGTTTTATTAAAAAAATAATAAATTTAACAAATTTTATAACACAATAATTTATATAAAATCACATACAAACATACATAGAAAAATAATACATATTCCAACAAGAAAAGAATAAAATTTGATTCACGAAAATACATACATCAAGTTATTATCAGAAAGTTATAAAGAAAATCCACATTGCGAAATTGAAGTGGCTCAAAAAAAGAATACATACATACATACAAATAAATATCACAATGGACTGAATCGACACACACGAGGCAATTTTCAGACAAAAGTATCTGGAAATCGAAATTGTGACGAGTCGACTCTTAATATCTCGAAAATGGAAAGCTTTTATCCGAAAGCCGATGGATATAACGTATAATAAAAATACATTGATCAACTCTAATATACCACACATACATACATACATACATATTATACATATAACACTGGAGAGAATTATGAGGCGAGACTCCAAAAATAAACTTTCGAACTTTCCATATTTATTTTATTTACTTTCAATCGAACATGTACACTCGCCTTTACAAATCGCTCCAAAGCGACGCGTGTACTAATACAGATACCATACAATAATACAATTAATACAAGCATTTTGTACAATGCGAATTCATACAAATATCATCCACAGTGACATATATGGATAAATTTTTGCAGAATTTTATTAAAGAAATTGGCGAACCTCAAGACGTTGAATAACTTGAGATTTGCAAGATAGAATGTAAAGGAAACGCCAATTTACAGGAGCCGCTTCAATTAAAATTAGAAAAATTAGCAAACTTTGATAAGAAATGATCGACCCGGAGTCACAAACGAAGGTATGGCCAGCAGAGGGACTCAAGTGGGACTCGAACCCGTGACCACTCTTCTGAAAGGTATAATATGCTACATTTGTAACTCTTAGAACTATAATACAAATATACTTATTTTATTTTAATCGAACATGTACACTCGCCTTTACAAATAGCTCCAAAGCGACGAGTGTACTAATACAAATACAATTCAATGATACCATTAATACAAGCATTTTATACAATGCGAATTCATACAAATATCATCCACAGTGAAATAAATGGAGAGATTTTTTCAGCATTTTATTATAGAAATTGGCAAACCTCAAGACGCTGAATAACTGCAAGATAGATTGGAAAGGAAACGCCAATTTACAGGAACCGTTTCAATGAAAATCAGAAAAATTACAAACTCTGATAGGAAACGATCGACCTGGAGTCGCAAACCAAGGTCTGGCCAACAGATACTAGTGGGAATCGAACCATGACCACTCAACTCGAAAGCATAATATGCTAACCACTCGTCCACACTGCTGGTTATATGTACATACATTCATTCATAGATACACCGTTCTGTTCATCTCTGCGGTTTATAACACATTTTTCGGATATCATAAACCGCATACAAAATCCCATTTGTATAGCGACGATGGAATATTAACGTGAATTTGAGGTATGCGAATTGCGACGACTATACAGCGAGACTAGAATACCAGCACCGCTTAAATTACTTCTGGCATTCCTGTATGAGAGTGGTGTCACAGTGCAGTCGAGGAGTGTATTGTCAAACTACAACTATGCTTCCGAAATGCACGATCAAATTTAATTAATAATAGAAAATTGGAATTCTTTTTGTGGTCTAATCTGACGGCTAAGTACAGAATATGTCGCTTTTAATTTAAAATTTTGATGAGCCTGTATTTTACCATTGCTTGGTTTCCTAGCTTAGACCATAGACCGTAGATGTCTTAAAAGCTACCATTAAAAAACGCCAGGGAAATATCGGGCTCGTGTGTTACTCTGCAAAGTTCACAGATTTCGATGAACAATATGAGTGACCCAAAAATATATATGAGAGATAACCAGAAGCTATAAGGCAAATTTTATAAAATATGGAGTGAAAAAATAAAAAGTTATATATATGTACATATATATATATATATATATATATATATATATATATATATATATATATATATATATATATATATATATATATATATATATATATATATATATATATATATATATATATATATATATATAAACTATTAAAATCTGACATGGTGAAGAAAAACGATCGATAAACGTCAGGAAGAAATACGAGGAAGTATTTTCAAACTTGTCTAATACGATATTTTATCGTAATGGCGGATGATTCTTCCACTTATGTTGATGACCAAAATGGCAAAGTATGAAAACGATCGGATAAGAGCCAAAATGTTTCCTTAATAGTGATCGTAACTGATAGTAAGAAGAGGTTGGTAAAAACCATAAAATTTTATACCTCAATAGAACCTCAATTATCCGAATCTTTCAAATCGAACGCAAATGTCACGATTTTGTAACCAATGTATCAAGGGGTAATATAAACTGTATGAAAAAATAATCTTCGGCGATTGTCGCTGTATGGCAGCAGAGAGTTAGAATTCTTTAGAGTTAATTATTATTTTTTACAGGTAAGCCCATTTGTTAACATTATTTATTTATTTCATCGAACACGTACACTCGCCTGTACAGATCGCTCAAAGCGACGAGTCTACTTATGCAGATACAATACAATCAATATGTGTACATAAGCATTTATACAAATGCGAATTGCAAAAAAACATCCAGAGTGACATCTATGGAGAAATTTTTCCATCAGTTTTGTAATTAAATTGGCGAACATCAAGACGCCAAATAACTTGAGATTAGCAAGAGAGATAGGAAAGGGGATGCCAATTTTACAGTAGCCGTTTCAATGAAAATCAAAAAAATTGGCAATTAAATAAGAAACAGTCGACCTGGAGCACAAACCAAGGTCTGGCCGACAGCGGGACTCTAGTGGTATTCGAACCCGTGACCACTCTGCTCGAAAGCATAATGTCCTAATCACTAGTCCACGATTCTGGTTATACATTATATTTAAAGAAAAATATTAACTCTAAAAAAATATATATATACATAGTAAAAATTGAATTTTAAACTTTTTTTTTATATTTTAAAGGTTATATGTATGAATGTAGAATAATGAATCATTATTTAATTTTAAGCATCACAATTCACGTTGATAATTTACATACCCAAAAGATATATGTATAAATCACTTACTCATAATGGAAAAAGCCATAGTTTAGAACAGACGACTCACCTGGAACAAAAATAGAAATAAATTAATTCTCAAGAAACATGGAAATGGAAGAAGAGGCTTTTATAAATAAAACGATAATGAAAAAATCACGGCACAAAGTTTTGAGGTTGTCAGTTCCAATAATGCAGCAGAAATTAGTTAGAAGACATCACGGAAGCAGTAGCACAAATTTCAATTTACCGAGAATGAGACGAAGATGTGACCGAGTGATTAAATTGCGATGTGACCGATCTTGGAATCAAAATTTTGAACGACGAGGAAATAGTTATATAGCCTTCGAGGATCAAGATCGTGAAGGTGAAGAGAAGATTCTCGAGGGGAGATATTGGTTTTACACATTTTGAAGATTTTCAATGCTAAGATGTCACCATGATGTGATTTAAGTGCCAAGAAGAATGTACATAACTCGACACAACGTATTCGTGACTAAACAGCTTCAAAAAGAACAACTGACTTTGAGCCAAAATCATTATTGAAACTCCTTGCAAAAACTTATTAAAAATACTAAATGTAAAAGATGTAAAACAAAAATTATCTATACTAAATATTCTAATCATTCCCTGTTAAATATACATATAAAATTTTTTTTTTCGATCATTCGGACTATCTCAATCCCCAATCTGTCATGTATAATCGAGATTCTACTGTATCTACTATCTTTGTATCGGGCTCTGAAACGCACCTGCTAAGCTGGGAAATGCCGGCTATTATTATTACAAACTAAATAAAATTAAAATAAGGATAGTCGGATTGCGTAATTATAAATCCTAAAAGCCGCGAAGCTTTGTATTAACATCAAAATATAATTGATTACTGCATTAGCTACAATTTCAATGAAAATCTCTAGATTTTAACGTTTAATCTTAAGATGTTTAACACTTTTTGTGTTTTTAATTAACTTTCTGAACAATTTGCTAAAACACACCATAAAAATAATAATATAAATCTATTTTTATGTAAATATTATATTGTATACGTTGACTTTTCAATAAAAAATAACATCAAAAAATAAAATATCTTTTGACTAAACCTTGTACATTTTTTTCTACGAATTCTAATATTACAACATTCAATTTTAATATAAAAAGAAAAATATACACTATATTTTATTTGCATTATACAAAATATATGTAAGCTCATCTCCTTGAAAGACTTTTTTATTACATAAACATTTATCTTAGAAAAATTCAAATAAATTCGTTCTTTTAGCCAAATATTATACTACTTTTGATCTTCATGAGATGAGTGTAAATATACTAATGTATGAACCGTTATATTTTAAATTTGCATAAATCCACTTTTCTTCATTTCGAGTAATATCTCGCAAAACATTAATATAATATTTTGCGTTTAACAATATTTAAAAATACCGGTTGCCTGTAATACCCACGTTTATGCTGCTTTTCCTAGATTTTGGACATTTCCTTATATTGAATTAAAAGATAAATCTAAGCCAGCAGCATAGCTCGGTCGTCTGTGCGTCTGCCTAACACGGAGAGGCGCCGGGTTCGATCCCATGAGCTGACCTCGATTGAAAATAATTTTTCCGAGTATATCTGTAGTGCTGCTGGCCAAACCTTGATATTTGTGACTCCTGGTCGACCATTTCCTATCAGAGTTTGTCAATTTTCTCTGATTTCATTTTTGAAACGGTTCCCGATTAAAAATTGGCTAAAAATCCTTCCTACCTACTATGTCACCACTATTTAAGTATACAATAAAATGTATGTACAATTCATAGATGTCTTGTTAATTTGCGAGTTTGCTTCAGTGTCTCGTAATTCAGCGAATTGTATAATAAAAATGCTGTATTGTTTGTAATTGGCCAGGAAGGCACATTGGGGTTTATCTGTATGGCCTTCCTGGTATAAAATGTAATAAAATAAAAATATCAATTTGTTAATCAAGCCAAACAGAAATAGTGTTTTTGGAACTGCAAAATAGACTTCCGCCACTTTCAAATATATGGACTGATTTATTTGTTTTTAGTTTTTTTGAAAGTACACTTATTCCATGTTAGAGAGGAAAATCTCACACTGAAATTTATTTATGACATGCATGACCATAAGAAAATATTTTAGAATTCGATACACGCCACAAGAAAGGTTTTTAAAGGTCGCGGGCCCTCTCCAACCATCGCCTCTTCTCATAAATAATTTTCCGGCGAAAGATTTAGAAAGTTCTGTGGAACCACCCACGAGTATGTATCAACCGTGTATTATTTTATACGTGCGTGTGTGTTTCTATATGAGTGTGCAGTTTTTTTCCGGGTATTTCCGGCCGCGAAAGGGGCCATAAGACGTGAGTGAAATTTAAGTGATTTTTTTCACCCCGGTGAAAGATTTTCAAACGTGTCTGGTATGGAATTTAAACGGTTTCGTTACGGGTCGCTAGCAGAACACATGTCAGATTTAAATCAATTTTCACGCTCGGATTTAGACAAATTTGCGAAGGGCGAAAGCTGCGATTTTTCCGACTCGACGGGAAAAATTACGGTGATTTCCTCGGCGTGAAAGTTGATAACGGTTTTCAATTCTCCACCTACGATTCCGACTGGTTTTTATCCTCGTTGGATTCGAACGAATTAAAATTTCACCTGCGGCAAGCAAGCAAATGAAATTTAAAATGGTCGTAATTTAAATCCGCGATTTCGATCCAGTTGCTCTTATTTTAAAACTACTCCATGAAAATAGTATTGATAGTACCTGGAAATTCACGCAATCGAACCATACAATTCACGTTCGTTTGTAATGTCGTATTTAATACGATTTTTATTTGTTTTTTTTCTTAGTTTGTTTTTTCTTTACGATTATTCGAATTTGAATTTCAAAATACTTCACACGTACATACAAAACTGAAAAATAACGTATGAAATATCATTATTATATTAATGATAATATACTCCTTATTTATCAGAACTCTTTATAGGAAATAGGACAGGTATGCCATTTTCATTGAAACCGTTTCAATGAAATCAGATATAATTGGCCAACTCTGATAGGAAACGATGGACCTTGGAGTCACATTTCCGAGATCTGGCTTGAACTCGATAGATAGATAGATAGATAGAACCCAAGATTAATGATAATATATTCTTTATTATCAGCAATCTTTATAAGAAATAGGACAGTGATGCCATTTTCATTGAAAACGTTTCAATGAAATCAGATAAAATTGGAAAAATTTTAATAGGAAACGGTGGACCTTGGAGTCACATATCCGAGATCTGGCTTGAACCCGATAGATAGATAGATAGAACCCAAGATTAATGATAATATACTCTTTATTATCAGCAATATTTATAAGAAATAGGACAGTGATGCCATTTTCATTGAAAACGTTTCAATGAAATCAGATAAAATTGGAAAAATTTTAATAGGAAACGGTGGACCTTGGAGTCACAAATCCGAGATCTGGCTTGAACCCGATAGATAGATAGATAGAACCCCAGATTACGCAATCGAAAGCATTATATGCTTACCATTGGCCTATGCTTGTAGCTAATATGTGTATGTATACAATTTATTATGATAATTTTTATAAGAATTTTAAATAGTTTTTTGAGCCCTTTTTCCTATTATGCTGTACATTAACATTAGAATAATATAATACTATGATTACTAACAAAATTAAGTAAAAATTAGTAGCTATTAAAATATATTAAAGATGTATTGTGAACATAATTTAGTAATAATAAAAATCATTTTGAAATCAAGTCATATTCAAATAGTGCTGACATAGTGGGTTTTTGCAAATTTTACGGAGGAACCGCTTCAACAATGAAATCAGATAAATTGTCAATTTTTAATAGGAAACGATCGACTTGGAGTCCCCAGCATTAAAGATTATACTCGGGATAAATTTTTTTCAAAGTAGTATTTATCAATGATAATTTTTAATTAAAGTTTTCGAATTTTTTAAATATAAGTTGTGCATGTACTTATATTTTACTTACATTGAAATAAGATAATACTACAAAAACTGAGAATAAATGAGAGTGAAAAAAGTTGCTATATCACTGTTTTAATGAGTTACAAAGGTTGGCAGAAAGAGGCGTATGGATAGCTAGATGTAATTGTTCCGATCCGAGACAAGATTTCGATGTACATTTTAATGATTAAACTGATCTACATAGCTTCATGTCAGATTCATTGACTTACTTCAATGTACATATGTTAGCCACCGTATGTCGGTAAAATATCAAAGCGACCTGAAGACTTGAAGTGGTTCAAAATCAGATCACAATTTTTTACGGGCAGGAATTTTATAGAACTAATGGTGAAGCTAGTGAAAAGCTAAACTAACAGAGTGAAGCTTGTTATAAAAAATGATTTGTAAAATACATAATGAATATTAGATCAGGTGGATTGTGAAAAGCATTTAAAAATCAAAAAATATATGAAAATTACACACATACATATGTACTGTTATGTACCTCGCTTATCAATGACAGGAGTGCCGGACTTTGACCAACCAGTAGGGATAAGACACACCGTTGATTTGTGACACACCTAATTTAAAAAATACCACCATTGATGTGTGGCACACCTTATTTACTAAGATGCACCATTGATTTGTGACACACCTAAATTAATAAGTAGTACCATTGATTAGTGGCACACCTAATTTACTGACGAACCAAAATTGTACGATACGTGTCTTCAACACGTCATTGTTTTAAAGAAGAGTATATAAACTCATTACTGTTAGAATTTAAGTTAGTCATTACCATCGACTCCGTATAGACAGTCATTACCATCGACTCCGAGAGTGACAGTCATCACCATTGATTCCTAAAGTGACAGTCATTACCATCGACTCCATATAGTCAGTCATTACTAAAGCCCGGATAACCAGGGTGCCGTTCATTGTTCAAATATTGTAAATGCATTGTTAAAGGTTTGTCGAACCTTTTTTACAAAGGATTTACAATAATTGAACAATGAGCGGTGCGTTTTGGGTCATTACCATCGACTCCGTACAGTCAGTCATTAATATCGACCCCGGAAGTGAGGGTCAACACATCAGCAGCAGAACAAAGAGAAGCAAAGTTAAAGTGAAATAGTTTTACGTATCTCATTTAAATTCTCCGTTCCATAATTAAATCATTGGTTTTTACAAACCTCTTTTATATTTTACTTACGATTACAATTCTGAAATAAATTTTCCTCTTATCCGATCGTTTTCATACTTTGCCATATTGCTCATTGTGGTCATCAATATATGTAAGTAAATGTATCCTCCGCGATTATGAAGGTGCAAAAATATCGTGTTAGACGCGTTTGAAAATTCTTCCACGAATAAGTGCCTGACGTTAATCGCCCAACATGTTCGGTCGCATTGTTCGCCTACTGCGCTCGCTTTGGCGTTTTCTTGGTGAATATCCGTTTTCGCCGTCATCTAGCTTTAATTGCTTAAACGCCTATAACCAGAGAAATGTTATACATAATAATAGAAGGGCCAATATTACACGGTACGTCTCTATAAATACGCTACAATGCACGGAATACAATCGGAGCAAATTACTTATAAAAATGTATCCCATGTTATTTATTGTGTGTTTTTGAATGCATTGTGCAATTTTTGACGATGCTTGCCCATCTTGCGAGTAATATAAACAAACAGAGAAGTTTTTATAGGACATACGTCGAGTACCAAGCATCAATTACGACTGATGCTAAAATTATTTAGGATTGTGTGTGGACAATCGTCACTTGACAACAATATGACGCCTAAAGCCACTTCTATTATTATAACATTTCTCTGCCTATAACTATTTCTTTTTTTCACTCTATATCTTTCGAATATATCTAACAATAAGATAAATGTAACGTAATAATAATAATAAAAAAGTAGTTATTTATTTATTTATTTATATAGCAAACTGCTAATACACATAACACAAAATAATAACAAAAAATTATAAATCATCTTCCACAAAGGTATCCATTAACACCCTTCAAGAAAGCATCAATGTTCTTAGAACTTCTAATGCCTTCAGGAAGGGCATTATACATTTGAACACCTCTGTGAAAAACACCTCCTGCAGTTTTAGCTTTCTTAACTTTCTTACCTATAATTAATTTATTCCTATTTCTCGATTTATAATTATGTATATCTCTATTCCTAACTATATGATTATTAAAATATTTGGGTAATAGATTCTTATCTAGCTTATATATAAACATTAAAGTTCTTACTTTAAGACTATTTCTAATGTCCAACCATTTCAATTCATCTAACATACTTCTTACATTCTTACGTTTCCTCACATTCAAAATTGCACGCATTGCTCTATTCTGCCCTTTCTGCAGTTTATCAATACACAAACCACTAAATAGATTGAGCACTATAGCACAATATACAGTATGAGGCCGTACAATACAATTATATATCAATATTTTACTTTTTGTACTTAATAAATTTCTTAACCTACAAAGTGAACCAACTTATTTTGCCATTTTTTTTAATAATATAATCTGCATGCACCTTAAAACTTAATTTGCAATCCAAATAAATGCCTAAATACTTAATATTATCTACTACTTCTACCACTCTCTCATCCATAATCACATCACTCACAACTCTTTTTTTATTCATCCACATCATGTTAGTCTTACTTAAGTTCACTTTCAGTTTATTCTCACATAACCAATCACTTAAATACCGTAATTCCCTAGATAAAATATCACTCATAACTTGCACATCATCACCTACAATATAAACTAACGTATCATCCGCAAACATGTGAACTTTACATATATCAAATACTTTCACCAAATCATTAATATATAGATAAACAACAGAGGTCCTAATTTAGAACCCTGTGGTACTCCAAATGGAACAATCAAACTATTAGAAACTCTTTCATTCATTTTTACATTCTGTCTTCTATTATTCAGATAACATTTTAAAATTTATTAATCTTTCATTGGAACGTGACAGTACACATGTTGGAAAAAACCTTTTTTTAACGCTTTCAACCCAAACGGGCTCAGTTGTGCTTCAGTCGGTACATAACCATATGTATGTACATATGTACATGCTTTCAAACTGGAATATACCAGTATTAAAATATCGAAACAATACAAGCAAGCATTATTCCAAACAATAGAAATCATTCCATGATTTTATTCGTCTCGTTCGACGACGAGTTTATTTATTGCAATGTACACTCACAGGTGGCTGGATGTTCACCTGCGGCACATACATACAGACATGTATACAGGCCCAGGTCGTTAATCACGGTCTCTCCGTCCAGTGGCGCACGCGAGCGGATATCCTTCCGGGACACGTGTGTCTGTGTACGCCACTGCAATTTATTTGCGTGTTGAGGGGGCGGCCGGTCGACGTTATTAACGCCATCAATTACGCCACGGTAAACACACCGACCCATCCAAGGATTATCCGTTCGTTGCGTCGCTTGACCTCACCCTCGTTTGACGTATTTTCAATCCTGAATACATGTAAATAAGTCCAGAGCCCACATACAAATTTGTTGGATTTCCATCGATAGACCTTAGAATATCAAAAGTCTTATCTGGTCGCCTTTTTATTTATCCCATATTAATTGTATTGAAAAAGTCCAACTAAAATTTAGTAAATTCTTACGCTACTGTTTTCTTACCTATGTACTGTTCCCGATATTTTAAAAATCGCTGATGCTATATTCTTTTTTAAGCTCCTACATGGTTTCCTTGATTGTTCCGATTTACTGAGTACGGTTGGTTTCAGGATCCCAGTTAAGTATTCCAGACACGTTCCACTCTTTTCACTTAATCCTTTCAAACCAATTCCCTAAAATATTCCTATCTACAGCGTGTTTATCGTGTGCTTAACGGGGAGCTGAATGATGTTGATCTATTCGGTATTTCCTTACATCAATTCAGGACTGCTATCAGGAGAGTCTTGATTGATTGATCCATTTCTATTTCTATTTCTATTATATATACTTTATCCAATTAGTTTGCCTATATATATGTATACTAGATTTTTTGTTTTTTTATTTTTTATTTTTTATTTATTCATATACATATATTTACAGAATATAATGTTTATTACAAAGTTGGACATGTATTCCTTATCAGATAAGAGTAGCTCTTGTGCCTGATAAGGGAGCTACGATTCTATTATAAATTCTTAAAATCTATTTTAATATTTTTTATATAAAAATTACATTAAAATTTTTCAGTGCAAGTTTTTTTTGAAAAAGTGTCTAATTTTTTTTACTTGTTCTGTTTGGTTAACAGTACAGCGCAATTCAGAAGGGAGATTATTATAGTTATTTATGGCTTGGAAAATATAATGGATATAAATAGATATATTATGTATTTTGTAAAAATCTATAATTGGACTCAGATGCTATTTTTTCTATATTTATTCTTTATTTTTATGAATTTCTACATCTGAAACCTGTTTTAAATAAATAAAAGAACGTTAAATAAAAATTTCATCGATTTTAAACAAATTTCCCGTTCCTCCAATCCCAACAGAAACCATAAAATAGTGATTTTTTTTTAATATTTTCAATTTTTTTTAAGTATACGCTCAGTAGTCACTTATTGCAGTTTAATTGGATTCATTATGATAAGTTTTGACTGAATAATAATAGTTCAAAGTCACCGCTTTGACTAAAACTCCCACACCAAGAGCGAAACGCTCATAATAATAAAAATGATTAATTTTTAACTATTAAATATAAATTTGCATATAAAAATATAAAATATTGAGTTAAGTAATTAAGAATGCATTTTTAAATTAGTTAGATAGCAAAAATTATATAAATATTTAATATTTCCCGTTCTCGTTCTCATTCCCTTTCCCATTTGTCGGAAAAGTGCAGGAAACGAACAAAATTGAAGTTATTCAATTGTTTGTTTATTTTACCCTAACAACGCAGGTCGCGACGGGAAAACATTTGAAATTATTGCGTTGCAATGCCATTCATTCCGGATTTTCCCGTTTCCGTTCCCGTTTTTGGGCGATTTTTTGAAACACTGAAACGATAACGATGGAGCGAAAGTTCCATCGTAATCGTTTCAGTGGTTTAGGAGCCTATACGAGACAGTATCTGTATTAATTTTGAATACAAAATATATACTAATTTTATGAAATATAAGCTGGCTGAAATATGTACATACAAAAAATCATACATATTCTAATAAGGAAATACAAATATTTGATTTACAAAAATTGATCAAGCTATTGTTTTTAATAATAAATAATTGAAGATAGTCTAAAATATTTTTTTATTATTAAAAAAATAATAACTTGATCTATTTTTGCAAATTAATTATTTTTATTTTCATATTAGAATATGTATGAGTTTTTGTATTACAATTATTATTTGTATGTATAATGGTCGAGGTATTTTCTGAATAGTATATGTATACATATATATTTTTTCAGTGAGTTTTGAGTTATTCCTATACATAATCGGCCTAGTGTCCGTTCGGCCAAAAGTCCGCGCACGTCCAAGGTTTGATTGGTTCCTTTATACATATATATTCAAGATATTTTCAACTTCCTCTGGCCCCTTTATGTATGTACGTATGTACATACATGTCTTTCAGAATTATTTTATAATAATACAGTTTACTGTTCTTTTGTCATTTTTCACAAATTTACCAATCCTATACCACTAAAAAAATCGTCTTATGATAAAAATAATTTGTATACATATTATACATATAATATTTAGTAGAAATGCGTCTGCGAGGGTATACATATATTACGAGGTACGAATCCAAGATTATCTTTCGCATAATAATAATGTAGTATGTACCTAAATTTAATGTATCCTTGAATAGAGCAATAATAATTTCTTGAAACAATGATAATTAGTTGACTGGTGGGTTATAATTAGTCTGCAATATTGTGTCAAATTCGTGCTAAGAAAGTATAAAATTTTACACGCAGTCTCGTGAAGGATCGTAATAAATGAAACGACTATTGCTAATTCCAATGATTTTCACAAAGAAAATGTACGAAAAGAAGATAAAATAAATGAATTTTTGTCAAACAGAATCTCTGGTATTTTCATTTCTGCAAAAAAATGTCAAAGTACACTTTGCGTTCTAAAGTAATTCTAGAGCGAATCCACTTCATCCCCAGATTATTTTTTAATTAAGTTATGTTCTTAGTCTAATATGTAGAAATTTGACCTTGATCAATTGATCAATGAATTTTTCGGGCGATTTTTTATCGGAAAGCTCCACTTTACGTTTGCGCCTAAAGAAAAGAAGGTCTTTGTGGGTCACAGCTGTAATTGGGTCTAAAACTCGTCGAAGGCTTTTACTGAGGTATTTTCATCAGAGCGTATCCTGTTTTGTTCCGGGAAAGTGTTTACAAATGGATTTAAAAGGTCAACCGTGTAAAGTTTGAACCGAACTAAAGAACAAAAAGTGAACCTCGTCTCTCGCAGGAATGCTTTTTATGGCGTACCGAAAAACTTTCTCAGATCCTAATTAATTAAATACTAGAACGTTCAACATGGTACAATTTTATTATACATATATGTATATTGACTGACACATCCAATAAAGAATCGATTTGAAATATAATACGCATTTAATGCTATACAATGCATGTATGTATGTGTGTAATGTAAATTCTTGTAAAGCAAACTTCTATTTAAATAAGTACATCTCGTTAAGACTGAGTCGTATTCTTACGCAAGGGTAGGCCAATTGAGAGGGCGAAGGTTAGCAAAAAAAATAATAATGAAAAGTCGACCTTTTATAGCAATCTTAAAAAAGTTTTGAGTGTCTATAAAATTTCTTTTTAAACGAGAATTTATATGAGGACTGAGAGGGTCGAAAAAATAACGAAATTTTAGATGTCTTCTATGTAGATAGCTCCACGTACTCCACTTGTATTAAGTTTTTCATTGCAAAAAATGAAATTATTAAAGCGATTCCATTTTTTTTTTTTTTTTTATTATATTTGTATCATACGAGTTAGTATTGACTGTTTGTAATAGAGTGCCGAAACTTTAGCCATTTGACGTTTTTATTGGATTAACAAATGTATGAAACTACATATGTATGTATAACTCTTCTGTGAAAAATAGTAGGTATACAATTAATTTATATACATATTTGTGCAATTGTATATAACCAATTTTTGTATCCATCATTGGGTGAAAAGTCGAGTTTTCATCTCATGATCACAATATTTCATCTATTCATACTTCATGTATGAATAGATGAAATGGTACCTCTCCTTATACATAGGTGTCCTCTTTTTTAAGTTTTTGAATTCAATTATCTCCCAAACCACCCACTGAATCGGACTGAATTTTTTTTACGTGTAATATAAATTATAAATTTTATACCCTAATATTTATTAAATATTTTTACCTGAACCGGAAGTAGTACTTTTACTCTAGGGAATCAAGGTTTTTTATGTTTTTCTCAAAAACCTTTTGGTTTATTGAACAGAAATTCATATCTACATATGTAGAAGTTCAAGCTTAATATCCAGCTATGAATTAATTTGGTAAGTATCCGTCAACTGAAAGTGGCAGTTTACTCTTGTTTAATTTTTCTTCTAGAAAATCTAGTAAACAACCTCCTTCTTCATTTAATTTAATATATGAGCCGTTATATTCGAAAGGGGCCAAAACACCACTTTTCTTTTTTGCAAGCTAAACATTAAATATGATATTTTGCATTTAACAATATTTAAAAATACTGATTGCCTGTAATACGTCCTTATTCTGCTTTTCCGAGATTCTGGACATATTGAATTAAAAAATTAAAGAATTAAGTCAAACAGATAGTGTTTTTGGAATTGAAAATTAAATTTTCGCCACTTTCAAATATAACAGCTCATACATGTTTAAATATATTTCAAATTGTTTTCGGTAACAACTAAAATAAGTAACCACACATTAAAGTAAACACCTTTCTTTAAAGTTCCACACTCGTCCCAAAACTAGCCTAACGTTCCATTAAAATGTATAGATAGCTAAAGTATCATATGAACTCTCAAAATTAACACATTACCATCAGCCCTCATAATATATGTAGTAAATAGTGAAAATTTAACAGTTATCCAAACACAAAAGGTAGTAGCGATACTCGTAACCCGTACTTGTACACATTATATACAGCGAACGATCGTTCCACCACTGGATTAACCCTCGCGGGAATACACCATTAATGATTGTTCTCCGTCTACTTGCCGCAGACGAGAGTCCCGACGTACCCCCATTTCAGGATACATCAGGACTCGTCTCGTCTCCAGATAATCCCGATCTGATCTACGTAGATGGCGGCCACGTACAGCTGTAGTGGAACGGGCTGCGGTGTACACTCCGACGGGAGCTTTAAGAAAACGCTTTCAAATTAAATTATACGGCGAGATAGACGCGCGAAAGGGTTAAAAGATACTCGTCTGTGCCAAACCTTTTGTTTGCATACTAATCTCGGAATATTCGCTGGCGATATTCATCAATGGGTTCGAGCAATCGCGTGCGGCACAACAAACTGACGGATTACAATCGGCGATTAATTGAAATTTAAAACAATTACTGTTTATATTAAACTAGTGTTATGCCTTCGAGTGCTTTCGGATTGATAAATGATTTAAAATAAAGTTACAGTATAATTAATCGGAATCGGAACTGAAACAGAAATCGGGAATCGGTTATGTCAATTCAATTATGCAATAAAAAATAATAATAAAATTATAAAACCCGAAGTTAACATCGAAGTCGAAATCGGAATCGGGAATCGTATAATATGAAAAGTACGTATTTTTAGTCAAAAAGATTTATGAGCTATGTATGTTTAATTTACAAAACCTAATACCCACAGTTATGTACAAACAAACCCCAGTTAATGATCTCGCAACCTTAAATATTATAAATTTCATATATGTATTAAAATAACATAGAACGCTTCCTTTGTCAGCCGTCGTGATGTAGCGGTCTACAGCGCAGTCAAGAAACAGAGCGCCCGGATTCGATCAGCAATCTCTCAATTTCATTTTTACTTACCTCCTTTACGTTTCACATGGCTTTCGTGTTAGTGGTCATTTTTATCTCTTATCCGATCGTTTTCATACTTTGCCATATTGCTGATTTTGGACATCAATATACGTTAATGTATCGTCTGGCATTACGGTGGAGATACAATATCGTATACAATGCGTATCAAATATCCAGAATCTCGGATACGGTGACGTTTATGACGGTACGTAAGGCTACCATAATCTATCTTCAACCTTTTAGCCTTGATATGGCCATTTTAGATTTTAATTGTTTAAACGCCTATCATTCACTCTATATTTTATAAAATTTGCTCTATAGGTTCTCGTTATCTCTAATATTTAAATATGTATAGTTTTAACTCTCATATGTATATATAAATTTCAAATTTGGCGTCTAGCTTCATGTAATTTAATACACGATAGATATTTATGGCCAAATATGTCAAATCTGACATTTCACGGTTAAAAGTATATCTCTTCACGGAGTTTCATCTGCGAGATAAGTATTCAATAAGAAGTTATGTTGTACCTAATTGTTAATATGATTTACAATAAGCTTACATACATTTAGTTTTTTACAATAAGCTTATTCTAATATCGTTAAAATATAATAAATTTAAGTTTAAAAAATGGTTCAAAACCTCGCTAAATAAAATTATTGTTACGTACTTTTTATACGGCGGGAAGGAAAATTTTTCAATGAATGTTTAAAATAAAAAGGACAATTGAAAAATCGACAATTGCTTAGTACCTAACTCGCTGAACTCAAATATATGTACCTATAAGAAGATATTTGGTCATAACGATTTATGTTTAAACTAGCTTTATTACCCAGCTTCGCTCGGTATTTGTAATATAAACCACTTAAACATGACTAATCTAGGAGTAAACATTTTATTAAATTTATTTAAACAGTTTTATTTTATATAAATTTATATAAATACTCATTTGTTTTTTTTATTATATTGACTGTCATGAACAAACAAAAATATATAGTAAGTCTCTTATAAAAAATTATATGTACACCCCCGGGGTCTGCGCCCCTTAGGGCTCCGCCCTCGGCGTCTGCACCGCCTAGGGGGCGAAGACCTAGGGCTTCGTCCTCGGCGCCTACGCCCACGGGAACTTCGAATCCTTTGAATTGGAAAAAAATGAATTATTTGTTCGAATACATAAATACATATGTACATATACGAACAAACTCTAGTATTTTATATAGTAGATAATATGTATTTATTAGTAAGTGTAAAACAAAGACATTATAATAGTAGTACGGGGAAATTCATAGATGAAATTCATTGATGAATAAAAACAAGCAACTTTAAATGTTAAATAGATAGAAATAAACATCATATTTTACGATATTTTAAATATTATTAAATAACATTTATATTTATAAATCAAAATGATTTATGTTTTTATAATATGAATTTGTTAGTAAGTGTATTATAATTCATAGACATTATAATAGTAGTACGGGGAAATTCATAGATGAATTTTTAGCTAGAATGAATTATTAAATTTGAATTCAACTACTAAATTGTATATATTTATAATATTATACATACATACATATATGTATGTATGTACCTACTACATATCTCAAGAAATAAAATTCCTTTCTGTTGAATCGTTTAATTGGGATCTATAGTTAATTAAACGTCTTCGGTTTATTGCGCCGCATCTCGCCATCTTGCCAAGAAGCTCTAACCTTACAAACTTTAGCACTTAAAATTGATTCAAATAATTTCGCTTTGAAGCCTTCTCATTTTTAGATACATAAACCGAATAATTTTATACTCGCTCCAAACAACTTTGTAAGAGGAAAAGTCGTCCGGAGTTTCCTCGCAGGCAATGTCATTTTTACGGCATATGACGTTCCCAAATTACTCTATTCCGTCACTATAAACTCGGTATCTGAAATTTCAGCTTTTACTGTCAAGCTCTTATCTAAATGTTAAGAGGATACTAAGCGCAAGAACTCTACCTGTACCAAGATGACCCGAGTTGTAAAACGACCGCGGGAAAGTCCGGAAAAACTCCCGAAGATAATTAACCGATCGTCTGGAAAGTGGAACGAGTGATCGATGGCAAAGGAAGCAAATCGATCTCAATGTAAACTATCGTAACTGGTAATGGATTGTGTCGTTAGAACGGAATGAAGCGCACCAAAGGGAGGGGGTATTTAATCGTGGGAATTCTCGAGAAAATTCTCGTCCATTCCTCATCGCGGAATGCGAGCGGAAAAACGGAGAGACATAATTAAAAAGAAAAGCATTGACATTTTCCACGACTCGCGCCGGTGGTATTACATGAAATTCTCCGTTGGAAAAATGTTGTTTCTTTTTTTTTTCGCTATGAAAAATTTGTACCGAACGTGGACGTTTTCAATCTACCGCAACTCTATATTGCTATACCACGGTTTATTCGAAAGTATACAATGTACATACATATACGACAATTGAACGTGGCATAGCACACATTAGTACACATATTGATCTTATGACAACCGTATAATGACCTTAAGAACTTAATTATACTATTCTAGACGATTCCCTCGTTAGCTTTTAAAATTTTCCACTACCTATTATTGTATATTTTCCATATAAAGGTATATAAGATGCCCAAAATAGTATTAAAATAATAATAGCCAGCAGTATGGCTTAATAGGAGCGTAAATTTTTAGCACCAAGTGATCAGTGGGTTCGATCCGCCATACTACTGGAAAGATTTGGGGGTATTTGTAACTCCAAATCGATCGTTTATTATCAGAGTTTGCCAATTTTATTTGATCATTGTTGAAAAAGTTCCTCAAAATTGGCAAAAAATCATCTTTCCTGTTGTCACAAATCTTCTGTATTTATTGTGTGTATAATTTGTAAAAATGATGTACAAAATCTAAATCCATAGATGTCTCAATGAATTAATTATTTAATTAATTGTTATTTCATGTTCTTCAGATTCTGGGAATACGGTGATTTATCTAATAATAAAATGATGCATTAATTAATTGTCCAGACAGGCGTATTGGGGTCTTCCTGTCAAACCTTCCTAGTATATATTCATGTAAAATAAAATAAAATAAAATATTTAGAACGTGCTTCAATTTATATTATATCATTTGGGCCGTAAATACATTTTTGAAAACTCCAAAAATAAACGTCCAATTACACATTTATAAATTAATTTCAAAATTTAATTATTTTCATGTCAAGAATGAAATATACTTTTTAATTTTTTTATTACCAGGAAAGCCTTACAAGTGAACTCCAACGCACTTTTCTGACCAATTATAAACATTGATAAACAATTATATTTATACAGCATCATAGAGACATCTACGGATAATTTTGATAATACGAATATTTTGAGAAATATTACTTAGTTGAAAGCATTACACGTTGTACGTAGGTACATATATAAATATTTATATATCAGGAAGGCCTAACAGGTAAACCCCAACACACCTTTCTGGCCAATTGTAAACATTGATAAACAATTTTTAGAGCAATTTCACATCATAGATACATCTATGGATAAATTTGACAAATATATTTGAATTTTTGTAGTATTTTATAAATCATCTAATTCAAGATGCTGAAAATATAAAAAGGTCGTCAATTTATTCGAGCCGTTTCAATGACATGACAGATAAATTGGCAAACTTCTTAAGTGTCAAACATGTGCAAGGTCTGGGCCAGTGATTGAACCCATGACCACTCTATTGACACGCTTGCCACTAATCTATGCTGTTGGTTTCTATCATCTGTACATACATACGTATGTACAGATGATAGAAACGTGTGTAGCTGTGTATAAAAATGTATATAAGGCCTAACAGGTAACCCCAATGCGCCTCTCTGGCCAGAAATTCATTTGTATTATTATACAGAGTAAATACATATCAATTAACATCACAAAGACATCTATATACATATAGTCAAATTTGTTTTACAGCATTTTTTAAACATTCAGTAAATGAATATGAATTAACATCCACAGAGACATTTATGGTTAATTTTTAAATTGTATGTTATTTATAAGTAAAATAAAACAAATCTGACTTTAACATTGCGTATCATGAAAATAATTGATGCATATCATTTTAAAAACATTATTTTTTGATTAAAAATGTTTTGGTATTAAACTTGTAAATGAAAAAAATTTAATAAACCATCTGAAAATAAATCATATTCAGAATACTACGGATTTTGTAATTGAATTAAACTTCTTTCAAAAAAAAAAAAACCTTAACTTTATTAAACATAATAAGTTCTCATTATTATAACTAACGATCCAAACCAAAAAATAAACTCACAACAGAAACTAAAGGTTGACAACATTTCAAACAGCTCATAAAGCTACCACATCATTAAAGTTCAACGTATTTCGTCCGAACAAACTTAAAGTTCATAATTCGTAACAAACATTTCAACATCACCTTCACCATGCTAAATATACACAGTTTCCATGCAAAAATCAAAAACTTTTCGATCGAAAAAATTTCCGATCAACTTAAAAAATTGAAAAAAAATTACGACGTGTCGATAAAAATTTCAGTAACCAATACTAAGTTTCAGTTTGATACAGTGTTCAAAAAATCCCCAAAATACACAGCACACACAATTTTTTTCTAGATTATGAAAACATGATCAGTGATCAATTGTGAGTTCGAAACAGTCAAAAACTCGAGTTTGAATTTTCACATGATCACAAAACTTCATCTATTGTTACTACGTACATACATAGATGAGGTAAAAA
This sequence comes from Arctopsyche grandis, assembly GCF_051622035.1. Classification (NCBI taxonomy): domain Eukaryota; kingdom Metazoa; phylum Arthropoda; class Insecta; order Trichoptera; family Hydropsychidae; genus Arctopsyche; species Arctopsyche grandis. The sequence continues at coordinate 29,723,953 of NC_135357.1, forward strand.
TCATCCAACGTACTCATTAAGTGTATTAAATCAGCGCAGGTCCGGAAGAACGTCGGAAACCGGGCAGATAACCGTTTTCGAACGAGATAGCGATCTCACACAGGATATCGTGTAAGACGCAAAAAAACCCTTATCGCACGCAAAATAGTTTAGGCCATAAAAACGGCCGACTTTATGGCTTTACGCGAAAAATTTTCAGCCATACAGGAATTTATACGTGCGCTTGTATGTGAAGCTGACGCGTCGGAATTGCTATAGTCCTCCAGGCGCTCTCTGCGGCGGGTTCGCGGTCGAATCAGGTTCCATTTTTATTGCGATCAAGAAAGGCCCCTGGGGAGGCTGCGAATCCTAGCAGCAGACCCCTGGGAGGGGTTCCGCGAAGCCGCGACCCACACTTTGATCCCGGGATCGTCGCATAAAATTGTATTATTCTCGCTTCGTTTTCGGTTCACGCTCGTACGAGGACCGCTCTAAACGTTGATGGACCCGAATAAAAGTGAACGTCGTTTCGTCGGCATTTCGAGACCGAAAAATCCCGACAATCCCGCCGTCGCATTTTACGGCTTTCGCATTCGAAATGAAATTAATCGCAGATGGGAGTTGGCGGTCTCCGCTTTAGAACGCGCCAAAGAACGGATTTAGTTTTGGCCGGTTAATATAATATTACCGATGAGATTTAACTTTTTACTAGCGAGAGAGTAATCTCGATGTGAAATGAAATTCTTAAGTCTAGTAAATTCAGAGTTGTAATGTATCAGCTATTTTGAAAAGTTCAAAAACTTCTACGGGGCCTCTGTTCTATACTTACATATGTCATTCGTTCGTCTATCGATCTATCTACATACATAACTATCGATCTTGAGTCACATATATTCAAGGTATGGCCAGCAACACCTGGTCAGATATTTAGCCCATGACCTCTCAGTTGATAGCATTATACAGCAACCACTGAGCTATGTTGCTGATTATTCAAAATATATTTTATTTTATTTTTTCATAGATATATATGTACCAGGAAGGCTTGACAGGAAGACACCAATGCGCCTTCCTAGACAATTAATAACAAACAATGCAGAATTTTTATTACATAAATCACTTTATTTCGAGAAGTTGATGAACACGAAAATAACAATAAATTAGTTAATCCATTGAGACATCTATGGACCTTAGACTTTTACACAATTTTTTACAGATTGTACAAACATTAAATACAGAAGATTTGTGACAGCAGATAGGAGGATTTATTTTTATTTTTTTGGCAATTTTGAGGAACTGTTTCAACAATGATCAGATTAAATTTGGCAAACTCTGATAAGAAACAATCGACTTGGTCACAATTATCCAAGTCTAACCAGCAGTATTAAATAGTAACCTGGGATCGAACATAATAATTTCTTGGTGCTAAAGATAAACGCAACCATTGAGCAATAATGCTGGCTATATATAACCAGTAGCGTTGACTAGTGGTTAGCATATTATCCTTTCGAACGGAGTGGTCACGGTTCCATTCCCACTAGTAGCTGTTGGCTAGGCCTTGGTTTGTGACTCCAGGTCAATCGTTTCCGATCAGAGCTTGTCAATTTTTCTGATTTTCATTGAAACGGTTCCTGTAAATTGATATTTCTTTTCCAATCTCTTATGCAAATCTCAAGTTATTCTGCGTCTTGAAGTTTTTCCAAATTCTATAATAAAATGCTGCAAGAATGTCTCCATAGATGTCACTGTTTCTCCATAGATGTTGGTATGAATTCACATTGTATTAATTGTATTGTTGTATTGTATCTGTATTAGAACACTTGTCACTTTGGAACAATCTGTAAAGGCGAGTGTACGTACATGTTCGATTGAAATCAAATAAAATATGTATATTTGTATAATAGATCTAAGAGTTACAAATGTGTAAAAATTTTGAAGTAAGTTGATATGTAGAACAAGCTAAGGAATTATTTATGAAAATTAAAATATCAGTATTATAAACATCATTGAAATCAACAATTGTTAATTTAGTACAGACATTAACGGTATTACATATGTATATACAAAATTGTATATTTTTTTCGAATAACTACAATCCAATACTGTGGACATACCTGTAGATCAACTGACCAATATTTTTACTTTATCTATGTACGTAGTAACAATAGATGAAGTTTTGTGATCATGCGAAAATTAGAACTCGAGATTTTGACTGAATCGAACTCAGAATCGATTAATGATCACGTTTTTATGATCTAGAAAAAATGTCTGTGTGTCTGTGTATTTTGGGGATTTTTTGAACACCGTTAGTCCTATCAAACTGAATCTAAGTTTCGGTTACTGAAATTTCTATCGACACGACGTAAATTTTTTTCAAATTTTTAAGTTGACTGGAAATGGTACCTCGCCTTATATGTAGGTGTCCTATTTTTTTTAAGTTTTTGAATTCAATTATCTCCCAAACTATTAACTGAATCGGACTAAATTTTTTTTACATGTACTAAAAATAATAATTTTTATAATTTTATATTTTTTAAATATTTTTATCTGACCCGGAAGTAGTACTTTTACTCTAGTTTTTATTTAAAGATATATTATATTGTAGCATATGCTAAAAGGAGCCGCCGTTATAATTCGTTTTCGGGGATTATCTCCAGGCTTAAGTGCTGTCGGCTAACAATGGAGACCCCTGAATGGACTTAGTGGTCGGTAATGGCATTAGGTCACTTCCCGCTAGAGTTCTCAGAGCTGACAGCGTGAAAGTGTGAGACTGCATGCCGAGACTGTGGGGCTTCGTATCTGGTACGTGACTATATCAATAGGTAAACAAACGCGTCGAGGAAGATGCACTGAGTGACCTGCCTTTTATAAGCAAGTACTTAGGTCATTTGAAGGTATTCTGGACGGAGCACTGACGGTGCGTGGATCTCCTTAATCACCCAATAACTGCTGTGAAGTGACTTTGGCCTTTTATTTGGATCAGCCGCCCACCCCTACGCAACACTATCATTGCCAAGCTAGAGATTATCTCTGATTTATAACATTTACAATGACATTTATTAATATTACGGCTTCAGCTGTAGTTGTACGTCAAAATTCTTCTAAATGGAATATCATATTTCCCACATACATTGTATGTATATTGTAATATAGAATTTTACCTGTATATTCAAACTTCATAAATTAAATTCGACGTAATTAAATTGGCATCAAACGCTTTTGTGAGTGTTAATTATTTGCGCACGTAACAGCCAAACTAGCGTAGGTAGAAGGTAAAGAGAGTAGGAGAGGAAAAGCTCGCGCGTGGAAACGAAAGTTTAGCGACAGCTCAAAGTTAAATAATACGTCAAGTTTAAATTATATAATTAAATCGTTCTGTTTAACTGTGATAAAAGCGTCTCAAGGTACACCTACACCTTTTATGAAATGTATACGTCAGCGTGCAAAACTCGACGACATAAGATCTACATTGCATCCGGTATTTCGAAACGGGTTGCTGTATTTACCCGAACGTGTTACACATTTTGAAGCATTAGCCGAAACAGCATATTTTATTCATGGTATATCCTTCAATATTAATTTCTTGAAAGCTTTCAAATATTGCAAAGTTTGCCCGCTTTATTAAACATATACATATAAATCGTGTGAAATGTTCATATACATACATGTTCACAATCCTAAATTCTAATTGTATTTAAATGTTTGAATATGTATAATCTACATATTATACACATCCAAATTCAAAAATAAGCATCCTAGTGATGTAAGAAGCATTTTTCTCAAACAAAAAGTAAAAATGATGGTTAAAATCCTTATCAAAATCTAAAATGAAATAGTCCTTAATAGATGTAGATTTTCTACATATTAGATCGCATATAAAACAGAGAGATTAGTTATCTAGAAAAAATATAAGGTTTATATTCTGTGATATTTTACATAAAAATCAAATATAAATCATTAAAATTACATCTTTTGTTTATTATGTTTTTTCACTTTAAGATTTATCTTAACCTATTAAATTTTGTTTTTTTTTTTACTTTTTGTTTCCTTAAATATTGTGGTATTGGGTAGCATGTGTGTACTGTTATTAATTTTGTATGTACGTATGAATATACATATATAATATGCGTATTTATTTTTATATTTATATATTGGCATATGTGGCTTTTTAATATATTATTCTACATATGTATATTCTTGTCTGGCCACAGTGTCATATTGGGGTAACCTGTGAAGACACTGTGGTATATTTTTGTTAAAATAAATAAATCTGTCAGATCGATGTGATGACAGCTGACGATTCACAAACACATTCTCGCTGCCCTTACGCCACTTCACAGGTTACAATTAGTTAGTTGAATAGTTATAGCAATTATGTTTTTCACACTATATCATTTAAACTCTTTATATTTTTTGGGTCTGGGAAACTGCATCGACAGTTGAAAGCCGAAAGATCGAAAAGAATATATGCATGGTAAACGGTACTATATATGTATGGTAATACTACCCGCTCTTCATATGTACATATGTATGCATGGTAAACGGACTATTTCACATATTGTCATAAAAATCGCGAAAAATCTTGGTGTTTCAACTTTCCATAAAATCACTTTCGTTGCAGTGACGACCACCGATATTTTTTATATCAAAAGTGTTATACATACATTAATCTAAGCTTTAAATAAAACTGTTTTGATTAATGTTAGATATAATAATAATAAAGCATTGAATCAAATAAACATAAATTTATATCTTATAATATTAAAGTGGTATCGTAGAATATTCCTCCCTAGTCCGTTTTTCGACAAAATATTTTTTTTTCACATCATTGATCAATTTTTTCATGACAATACCTTTTATGGACACTGCTTTGATTTAATTCAAAGTCCCAATGCTATTCTTAAACGAAATGCTTGATAAAAGGAAATAAAAAAATAGCATATTTGTATATGTTTGTACATATGTTGAATTGCAATTGAAGATGATTTGGAACTTAATGTATGTATTTTCTTACATATTCTAGAACAGATGGAATTTTATTCGTATATAAGTCAAATGATAATCAGAAAAGTAAGTCACAAGTCGGTTTTGTATTTGATTAAGTTTTCATTTGAATTATTTACGAAAGGATAACGTGCATAGACGGACAAACGACCGGGAAGATTTCCGCGAACGACGCGCGCGCGCACTCAAGACACGGGTCATTAACTCAAAAATAAAATAAAATAAAATAAAACACCCCACGACGACAATAAAAACGGAAAATGGGGGGTTAGTGCCGAACGACAACGTTCGTTTATCCGAATTTTAATGGCCCTTATCCGGATTCACGGGTCACTTTATTGAGTCGCACACACCGAGAGCGATTCGTCATCGGTTTTTCCTTTTTTCTTTCTCCTCTTGCGATGTGTGTTTTTTTCCCAGAACCATCCCCCCCACCCCCTATAGTTCCCCCCGCCTGTCCTATTATTATTTCCGTTCGCCAATAATAACAGAAACCTCTAGAGTTCGGGTCGTAATAATTTCTGAGTCAGTACGCCCCGATGCGAGTAATCGCATTATGGCCGAACGAGCGAATTCCCGAGTTCGTTCCTGGACCAGATAAGAGCGTCTCGTAATGTCTGCGAAACTTTCTCACTGGCGAAAAACGAAAATGAAACCCCTTCCACGCCTTCCATTCTACTTACGGCCAAGATTACTTTAATATATTTTAAAACAAAAATAGAAGAGAAAAGGGTGAGTTTTAGTCTTAGTTTTTTTCGTTTTGTTTTCCGTTGCACATCCGTTGCAGAAATAATTGCATTTAATATCGCTTGCTGGAAGGTAAGTGAGAGGAGGACACTTTCCGAGTTTTCCATATTATGTTGTGTTGCAACTCGAGAAGAACAAGTCCCATAACGACAAAACGGAAGACACTAAAAGTTGTTAAAGTGCGATGTTCGCACAAAAAGCTAAAGCGCTTTTTAAAAGCACAAGAATAACAATAAAACGAAAAAGGAATTCCGAAACTTTAAAATTCCGAAAAAGGAATTCCGACTCAATAAAGATTCAATAAAATAAATACACATAAAGATTCAATAATTGATGATGTTTAATTCAAAATCGTAAAAAGACGACTTGAAAAGCGTTCGAACGCGCGCGAAAAACCCTCCGTGTTTACAAGACAGTATCTCTCTCAAGCGACGAATTAACCGACGGGAAAATTGTATATTTGTTTATTTCCCGGAGGATTTCGTCTGACAATTGCGAGATATTATTTTACCGCGTTTAAAATGAATTCGATATCAAAAATGGTCCATATTTACAGCGATAACATTGATATAAATCCAAGTAAACAGACGAGTCTGCATATGAAAACGATAAATGATTTTTTTTTCTCTTTTATTATGGCATCGTAAATGTCTCCATAGTTGCCACATAATTATTGAATAACGACCATATAAGACTATTTACTATTTCCTAAGCAATTTAACTACATCTAAAACTTGTACAATGGAATTGGAAAAACATGTAAAAACCGAGAAAAGGCATTCGAATGAATCTGAGTAAGATATTTATTTGACTTAATTTATATATATTTAATTTTGCTTCATTCAGAATTCATTGTAATATTATATTTATGTACATACGATATTGAATGTAATAGATTATTGCAAATACAATCTATAATATTTATTACATCATAAATAATATTGTTGATTTGAATCGCATCGCATACAGATAAAAATAGCCTTAAAAGAAGTTATTGAAAAAATAAGTTGGGTCCAGTTCTAAATATACATTTTAATATATTTATAGCTTGAATTCTATATGAAAAGCTATTTTTTATTTCATTTAAGTCCAAAACAGATGTACTAAAATACTATATTTTGTATGGCAGTTTATTTCGTATATAATAATAATAATAACTTTTATTCAAGACGATAAGGAAAATATTGCAATCCCCAACGCCCATATAAATAATATATATATAAAATAATAAATTCAATATTATTGAAAAATAATTTTAAAAAATATATAAATAATAATAATAATAATAAGAATGATAAATTAATAAATCAATTTAATGTCTATTTAATTCGGTCGGTGGAGTAGTTCCATCCATCGAACATACAGTGAAGAGTTCAAATGAGAAGACGCAGCAGCAAGAATACAATTAAACGATAAATATATACGAAAACGTAGAGAGGCCGCCCCCATCCTGAGAATGGCCTCAAAGTGAGGCACATGCCCTTCCACAAACATTTGCAACGTACTGCAACCCCTAGGTAGTCTGAATAGAGCACGGTAGCAGTTGTTATATTGTATCTTTATCTTCCTCATCGTCTCCCGCTTGTATCTGGTCCATAGTTCCCCAGTATAGAGGCCAGTACAAAAGGACACAAATAATTAACTCTTAACCTCTACACTGGAGTGGTAAAACTGTCTTTCCAGCATATTTGCCCTTACACAAATAGCTCTTCTTTGTCTTTCGATGTCACGGTCATCGGAGAGATCCTCCGTCAGCAGGTGTCCCAGGTACTTGATTTCCCAAACGGTTTCAAGATAACGTCCATTCAAAATAATGTTGGGGATGAAATGAGGACCTTGACCGTATCGGAAAATCAATACCATGGATTTATCCGTATTATACCGCATATTATATTCTGCAGCATAACGCGAGCAAACTTCCATGAGGCGATTCAGAGCTGATGGAGAAGGCGCCAAGATCACCATGTTATTCTCATAGCTGAAGTGGTTACTGCATTTTCCTCCTATGTGGCAACCAATTCCAGTCTGGCGAAGGCGATAGGAAATTACATCCATATACAAGTTGAATAAGCCAGGAGACATAATCCTGCACTTCAAAGAAGCGGGATAAGAGTAGGCATTCATGGTTGAACTGATTCCGGTGGCAGGATGCTTAAAAACTCTCAATTTGACTTGGCGTTCTCCTTTTTAAAAGTTTCGACCAAAGTAGATCATGATTCACTCGATCGAAAGCCTTAGATATGTCTAGAAAACAGGCGTATACGGAAGTTTTTCGCGATGTATAAAAATCCACTTATATGTATAAAATTTGGTTCATCATAAACTATACACAGATGGTGTTCAATAAAAATACGTAAATAATAATAGCCCACCAGCGATATAACGAAGAGCCACCACTGACAGTATGGCTATACAATAAATCATAAAATTAATTTATTCGAGGCGAATAAAGGCCTCGCCGCACATTATTACGGCGGGGCCATAATACACATTCGATGCGGTTAAGCAGGATTGCGTGTATAAACGTTAACGCTAACAGATTGTAGTAGTTACGAACTGGTATTAGCAATTAATAACAGTTTAATCGGGAAGTAATTTCACCCCGGTGTGTAGCAGCAACCTATGTAGCCATGGACCCAGCCTCCGACTGTCTATACATTATCCAGATTCGAGCGGTCGTTAATCACGACCCGACCTAAGGCAACGAACGGGTTAACGGACGCAGATAGCGTCAAACGCGCGTCATCCATCAGTCAATCAGAAATTGCAAGATAACACTGACGAATGAACACCGTTTATACCCCTCTCTTTACCCTATCGCTGTGTAGAAAATAAATTTGGGGTAGGTAGCTGAAGCAGTGGCTCTCAACCTTATATAAAATAAATTTCTTGTACTGAAGCGGATTCGCTTTAAATTTCGCAATTTTGCCGATTTTAAATTCAGCACACTTCCAATTAACCATTTTAAACGAAAACAAAAAATAGTGTGGCCAGAACACTAGCCCAATAAACATGTTTCAATAGAAAATACTCAATATAAAATAGTATTAATAGTAGGAAAAAATCCCAAAAGAAATTACGTACTTTTGACTTTTGATTTGAACTTGACAACTACTTAGAGTTATTTGAAAGCTGAAAAGTACCACAAATAAAATATAAAATACCCGACTATAGATTCCAATATTCATTTTGAACAGGAAGTTGACAGATTTTGAGACATCGACCGAACAACACCAAGATATAGAAAAATCGCGCGATTTAAAAAACACATATCTCCGAATCTCGAACCAATCAACATTTTTTCAGATTCATGTTCACTGGGCAAAAAAAAAAGTCGTCTTTTGTCGAACAGTGTAATTGATTAAAATGATGGCGGATTCGAGCGGATATCTACTTCCAAACCTTTATGAAATTTAAAATTTTTATAAAACACATAACTTGGAAGTGGATATTTTAAATATCAAAGATATTCTAGATTTAAAGTAATTATAGTTTTGGTAAAATTTTTATAAAACATATTAAAGATTACCTTTTTGACTAATATACAATTAATTATTTTATCGGCAACGCTTTCATTTAGACCACAATATGCACTGCTATAATTGGCTTAAATTTGAAAAATTATATTAAATTATAGTTCAATGAATTCGTAACTTTGTTGATTTGAGTTGGAAAATGAGTCGTTTCATTCATCAATCGAATTTCATTTACCCCCTGCCTAAATTTTAGACATTGCTATATCATTAATCACACATTTTGAATGTAAATATAATGTAGCGACCCGTCAAAGTGACGCACCTGATTAACAATATTGAAATATGAAATTCGTATTCATTGGAAGATAATTGAAAATTGACAGTTAACAAATGGACGTAAAAATGTGAAAGTTATTTATCGTTTAAATTTATTATTAAAAAAAATGACTCATAAATCTGATATGGATAAAGCTTCGTATAAGTAAAAATAGCCTCAAAATAATTAGACATGCTATTTATTAGCGAGTTCTATCAGTAAGAACATGCTTGCTAATCAATAGAAATCGTGTTTTTTTCTTCTGTCAAGTTAAAAAGAACAAGGCACAAAAAATAGTTACGCAATGAGCAATATGCAAAAATTGTTATGCACTAAATTAATTGCCTATTAATTGCTCAGGAAAAAATATCAAAATACTATTTCAAAAAGTTTTTAGACCCGAGATGACCCGAATAATTAGCTCAGTGACATTTCTGCCCGTCAAAAATTGTGATCTGAGTTTGAACCACTTCCACTCTTTAAGTAACTTTGATATCTTAATGGCATACGAGGGTTAACGAACATTTAAGTAAGCTAATGTTTAGAAGATAGAGAAGTTTAATGATTTACGAACTCATTCAAATTTAAATCGAAATCTTGTGTCAGATCAAAGCGGTGACAGCTAGTTATTCATTCGCACCTATTTTCTTCCCTTTTTTCACTCTTATTTATTTAACGACTCCACAGCCCTGATTTTTATAAATATGTATTATATGTATGTATGTATGTATGTATGTACATGGGTACAAATGCATATATATGTAGATATTTATTACCTTCCGAGTTGATTTGTATTACAAGACTATTCGTTTCACTTCTCGGATTGGTCTGAAAATATTCCTACATTCTTCCGATCGTTTTAAAACTTTGCCATTTTGCGCGATTTGGTCAATGATAGAAATTTAAATCGCCAGTACGATGGTGAAAAATTATCGTAGTAACCACGTTTAATAATCCAAAAATTTTGACTTTCCGCCATCCACTCGTTTTGTCAGATTTTAATTATTTAAACGCCTATAACTTTATCTTTTTCACACTATATCTGATGAAATTTGTATTATAGGCTTTCACATATGTGTATTTATACTTCACTCATTGGCTATATAATGAATGTTTATGTTATAATTCTGATATATTTACATATAAACGTACGTGTCACAGCCAAATTTTAAACGTTTAATTCTGACAGCTCCGACTGATTTCATCTTTCTGACTTAATTTTATAAATTTATACTGTGATATTTTACGAACCTTTTATCATACTACATTTAACAAGCCACAAGCCATTTTAAAGTCATTTCACTTCGTTTTTACATACCTCCTTTACGTTTCACTTTGCCTCTTATCCAATCGTTTTCATACTTCGCCATATTGCTCATTTTAGTCATCAATATAAGTAAATGGATCCTCCGCCATTACGATGATGCAAAAATATCGTGTAAGCCGCGTTTGAAAATTAAATTTCTGAAAAATGCCTGACATTTATCAAGTTTTTAGTTTTAAACATAGATGGCGGTAGTAAAATAAAATTATTGGTATTTTTATTCAAAATAATGATTCTATATACAAATTATAGAAGAGGTATGTTTTTAAAAAACTTTTTGTAATCCCACATGTCGAGGATTAGATCTGTGAAAACTTCGTTGTTGAGATAATGAAAAATAGAAAATGTATCCACATTTTGTAATTAAACTTGTTACACGCTTATGTACGCCTACCAACCTTTGAATGCTACAATGTAGAAAAAATATAATAATTTTATAAAATATTCTTTTTTGTATCAGAAGTGGGAAATTTTTTCGTATATTTTAAACCGGCGCCAAACAATGAATCCACGCCGGCTTTTTGACAAGAATAAATTTTAGTATTTCACCGCGCATAAAAAGCGACGTGTTAGCATTTTTGAAAGCAGGATTCGGGTCCGTCCCTAAGTAAAATCCTCACTCCCTACATTATAAATTCACTTCCCGGCACTTAGGAGTCGCTTATTGTCGTCCGGTCGCGCCGACCGCTAAGGGTTAAACGCTCCGTCCACGAGCAGGAAGGACTGTGACGCTATCGCGCAGTAAAAATAACCCTTTGTACGCCGCTATATTTACAACCGCAGCCTAAATTATCCTTTATTTCCTGAACGGGAACAAGAAAGGATGTCGGCGGGAGAACGAGTCGGGGGGGAGTACTAGGGGCTTCTGTGTTGTTCCACCTTTGGAATGCAATACTCGACTGAAAAATGGAACTGAAGGGGGATGTGGGGTGTTGAAGTTCTGCAGCATTGTGATGCTAATGAGGAGCGAGTCAGGAATTTGAATAATAAAAAAAAGAGGAGAGCGAGTACTCTCGGGGAAGTCCCCCTTTATGAATGTCGAGGGGGTTGAAAGTCAGATATTAAAAAGCGTCCGAATCGATACGCAGACGGCGATTAAAAAGTCGTCCCGATGTCTGTCAGTGCCTTTGGAATGTTACATTCCTCCATTGTTCTACGAAAGGACGTCTGTCAATCGCATATAATCTAGAGAGAGCTTTGAATAATCGGAGCTATTCCATTTGAACATAAATTCAATATACATACATAAATACTATTTCGAATTGGTAGTTTTCGTTTTGAAATCTTTCACAATTTAATATATAAGATATATATTTAAAGATGTGGTTTGCCGTTTATAATTAAACGATGTGTCCTTTTATGACGAGTTATGACGTCATTGCACATAACAAAACATAAAAAAAAATGTGTGAACGCGCGGGACAAAACCGCACTAATAGAGAGCTTTTAAGCGTACTATATAATATTTATTTATCTAACAATATATGTATGTACATATGCTACTTGTAAACAATGGAGTTTTAGTTTAAATTTTATATTCAACTAATCGATATATTACTGTAGTAGATTTCTCATGACAATTGTGTCTATCAATATTAAAATAGTCACAGCTAACATGGCAAATTTGAGATATGCGAATGTTGAAATGCAAAATGAATTGTGCAAAGTAATTAATATAAAAATCAATACCATAAATATCCCTTTGATCCATGATATTCGATATGGAATCTATCGGTCGGGGTAATGAATTTAATTTATTTACGATTAATTCAACGCTTATCTATGCGACATATTAAGTGTGAATTAGTGCGAACGTAATTCACGTTGGATGATTTGTGCCGTTTCATCAATAAACCCGAAAGCCCACATAGTCGGGAGTAAATATCATTTTCAATCAGGTGATAAATTCGTATGATTTATAGCCATGAAAAATACGCGTAATTTTCATTTCACATGTCACATATGATACAAAGAGAGAAAAAATAGTCTAGTCAGCTTGCGACAGTATTTGAAGAGAGTGATTCTTGTTTGCATTCGATCCAAGTTAAATAAACATTAATTTAATGAAATGAGATGCTTTGCAAACATTAAAGATGAGACGGCGCGCTACCTGTTTCTACACAGAGTGTCCATTTAGTACTGCGCATAAATCTGTGTACGCTTTATGGTCGTACTTTGTGGGTAAGTTTAAGAGATATAGAAAAAAGCGTAAGAACAATTGAGGCGTTAGAAAAGGGTTCAGCGGAAATTTGGGGGTCGGCTGAAAATGTGGCCTGGAAAAGTCGAAGTTTTCCCTTGAAGAAGGTCCGAAGGATGTGTCTGATTTATGGCGGCTCGGTGCAAGGATGTTTGCCGTGAAGGAATTCAAGCTCGAGAGATAAAAAAAAGTATATTTTTATACATATAATAAGTATACAAAAATAAGGAAAAGAGATAAGGGACGACCCTGGAGAAAACACGACGCAAACGAATCAAGATATCATAAATTGAATTCATTTTATGTTTTATTTTATAAAAAATGTTCCAGGAAAAGTTATAAGATTTGAGTACATATTTATTAAACATTAGAATTATTTAAATATAATACACATATACATACATATGTAAATGAATCAAAGCTATCTATAAAAAATTAAATCAAGGAAAAAAATTAACTATTCTAGTTATATTATATACTACTAGTTGTTTAACCCGGCTTTGCTCAGTATTTGTAATTTAAACAGCTTAAACATGGCGAATCAAATAGTAAATATTCATTTTTTTATTTTATTAAATTTATTTGAATCGAAAAAAATATAATATTCAACCAATTGAATTATCGTCAGAGAAACTTTGTTTAGTTTTCGAAGTTCCCAATCAAAGATACAAACTTACATTCAAAGTCTCTTTCGAAATTATATATTAGATTATAAAATAGCGCAATTCTAATTTAAAATAATTAAAAAATAAAATAAATCAATAATTATTTTAAACGAGCCTCCATTTATAAAATATTTTAAAAAATCAACCGTGAATTTCATACCAAACACTTTTGAATTCCATACAAGGAAAATTTACATTTTTTTATTTCAAAACCCAAAGCTTTAATTTGTGCTATTGTTACGTATACTAAAATAAGAGGTTAGTAAAGAGCCGCCAGTTAAGTGCAATCAGATTAGGCCGAGGCGCATCCTTGATACTGTGCGACCGTTATAATTGGTTTCGAGGATTATCTGCAAACTAAGTGCAAGTAAGCTAAACAATGGCGTAGTAGCGGCACTCGGTCGCATTCCCGTGGTCCCTTCTCAGAAGTGACCGATACCTTGGTACCGTGGGACCGAATGTCGTGAGAATACATATCTGAGTACGTGACCGTAACAATAGGTAAACGAATCGGAAGTCGAAGATGTCCTGAGAGACCCGCCCCTTATAAGGCGGTACTTAGGCGATATCAAGACATTCTGGACTGAGCACTGCCAGTGTGTGTATCTCCTTAATCATCAATAAATGCTGTGAAATGAATTTGGACTTTTACTTGGATCCTCCACCCACCCCTACGCAACACTATATTATATATAAAACTGAAATGGCGTATATATAAAACTGAAAAGTCGTTTCTGATTGGCTGGATTGGTCAAAGACGTTTGTGATTGGTCGGTCGTTGAATAATATTATTTTTTTTCGATTCAAATTTAATAAATGAATATTTACTATTCGATTCACAATGTTTAAGCTGTTTATATTACAAATACTGGCGAAGCCCAGTAAAACATCTAGTAATCTATAAATTAAAAAAGATGCTCGTTTAAGTCATATGTGTCACCTGTAAAGGTATAAATGAATGATTGGTAATTTTTATTGTTCTTTTCTTTTTTTTTTTTGTAAGACTGGTGTGACGATTTGGGGCAACCTGTCAGGTCACATTGGTCATATTATTATTATAAAATAATAAATATAAATATAAATAAATGTCACTTTCAGCTGTATACAATTCACTGAAGCGCGTAAATATAATTTTCAACCCGTATTAAATTTCAAACAGAGATATTCACACGAAATAAAAACTACACGACTTACCCCCCTTTTACACCACACCCCCTCCAGAATTTTCCAATCAAAATTAAACATGATAAAATCAATTGTACTTCACTGCGGCTGCGTATGTTCGACGTCGTAAAAGCGGACGGGCATAACTCGGATATTATTTGCGAATTTATTGCGGGGCTATTTTATTAGGCGAATTATAGGTCACCGATGAAATTAAACGCTGGGCAAAATACCAAGAAACTCATAGGAATAAACCTCAATCTTTGTCGCAAAAGCTGGCTACAACTCCATACATAAACACACACACACATAATATACATAGATGTATCGAAAGTCCCAAACAAAGATACGAATTCACACAACGTACAATTCCATAATATGGTGTACGTGCACACGTGTAAACGTGCTTATATATCTCTATATATATATATACATATATACAGTATACATACATACATTCACATATATGAATGGTAAATTTTCAACGAAGCTCAACGTAACGGTAATTTGAGCACGTGTCCAATAATAATCGGAACAGAATTGTACGCCTCTGTCGTTTCATTGACAATATATCATATCGCATAATTAATACCGTTCGTTCGTTTTGCCGATGATTCTTCTTCGATTGCAAGTGTTGGACAGTCAGAATGATTTAGGTCCAAATTGAGCACAACGAGCTCAATTAGTTTTGTATAAATGTGTATACAAAACGTCTGAATTCGGTTTGCACTTGCCACACGGTGATGGATAGCGAGTAACTAGCGCTTATATTTTATTTTATTTCTTCAAATGTACTGAATGCAGGGTCTTCATATTTTATGTATTATAAATTATTTTTTAGGGATTTAATTTATAATACATAAATTATGAAGACCCTGCATATATGTATACTAACTTGAAAAAACTGCATGCCATATATAATATTCCGTTTGTTACAGACATTACTAACAAATTAACCAGTAGATTCTATGACAGAATCACTAATAACCATACTAACACACTTGTGAATCGTCTCGGTGATTACAATAAAATATCTATACCCTTCAGGTATAAACACAGATTACCTAAATACAATCTGCTTTGGGTCATCGACTTAGTCTTTAATTAATATTATCTATTAGATGTATTATGAGCATTTATAAGAATTGTAAATAGGTTTTTGAGCTCTTTTTCCTATTATACTGTACATTAACATTAGAATAATAGAATACTATGATTACTAACCAAAGTAAATTAAATTGTAAAATAGAAAATGATCAGTAGATCAATAGCTATTAAAATAGATATAAGATGTATTGTGAACATAATTTCGTAATAATAAAAAGCATTTAAAAATCAAATATTTTATGTATCCTTCATCAAAACCTCTATGATTCGAATTATGCCATTACTAAAAAATAAATTGATCACTATCAACAGAAATAACTATTTTCGCGGGAAGCCATTTATACATGTGCCTTGCAGATGCGAAAGAGGAAGGAAATTCAATACGCGTCACGCTCAGCGGTCAGTTTGAGAATGATATCCGCCATGGAATGACGGATATCATTCTCAAAAATGATATTTTTTCATTTCTTACACTTATTTTATATTATTCGACGTTTAATACATATATAAACCAGCTGTGTGAACTAGTGGTTAGCATATATACATATGTATATGCTTGCGAACATAGTGATTATGGATTTGAGTTCCACTGGCCAGAAATTGGTTTATGACTCCAGGGCGATTATTTCCTATTAGAGTTTGCCAATTAATCTGATTTTCATTGAAACGGTTCCAACAAATTGGCAACCTTAGCCCATTAATTATAATAATTAACCTCGCAGATTTTGCATTATTGTAACACACATTTTTTATATTGACCCTTGGAATCCATCACTGTGACTAGTGGATTTTTTACCACAGTAAAGCAAGTGCTAATAGAATAAAATAAGTCGGAAAACGCGATGCCAAGTACAACCAGCATCATTTGAGTCACATACGTATTTAGGGAAATAAATATACATATATTATTAGAGACCATATATGTAATATGGTACATTGATTTCAAACGAGTAACGCAATATAAAAGTCAACTGTCCGGAAAACTCTTTGAAAGCTCTTGAAATAAAAAAAAGTAAATAAATGTGAACGGATAAAGTTCGATACGCTTTTAGAAAAAAGCGATATGCTAAAATTTCGATTTCAAACGAGATTTTTATTTTGCACACGTGTTATAAAGCACTTTGACTATGGATAAAAGACCATTTGTATTCGATGATTGCAAAAGTTCATGCCCGTTTGTTACACTTGATGGCAAACGATAAACGGGCATTAAGTTTTGCAATAATCTAATATTGATCTTCCAACAAAGCAATTGTTTTACCTGTACAAAATGAAGTATCGGTTAAAAATGAAATGTTATTAAATATGTATTATTATGTAATTTTTGATTACTTTCTTAGATCAGATTAAAAGACGAATGAGTACGATGAATTTCTGAATAGAAGGAAATATGTACATATGTACATTATACAGAGCAGGGTTAAGTTGTTTTAAACTGTTGCCAAATTTGTATGCAACCATCTCGACAGTTAATTGAGATAAAATCATAATATTCCGACTGGGTATGGTAAAATCTAAATTTTACTACCGTCTGAATATTGCCAAAAGCCTCCAAATAAATCGAACAAATAATGTTTACTTGTCGCATATCTCACGAATTATCTTGTCCTACATCTCTTCTTATACATATGTATATGTATATACACACATATGAATATCCAGCTCTGCTTGGGCTAAAACTAGTTTATAATAAACCAACTTGAACGAGTAATATTAATGATTAATATATTTTTATTAACTTCTTTGGAATTGATAATAGTTATATCAACTACGTTAATTTATAATTTTTCATACAAATTTTCATACATTTTTTACATAAATTTGACGCAATATTACTGACAGACTATAAATCAGCAGGTCAACTATTTATATAATAATTTTAGCATCAATCCTACATTTTTCAACGATGTGTATGTGGTAGTTATTTGCGAGATAATCTCAAATTTATAGCGATTTTATTGGAGGCACATCTTCGTATCATTTAATTAGACTTCATATATTCATGAAATTACATACATATGTCAAAGAAATTGTTAGATTGCGAAAAAGCAAAGCTGATATTTATATTTTGTTTCATTAGTATTTGCACTAAAAAAGTGTAAATCTCGATTTCTATTGATTGGAAATGTATTATGACATTATTATTGGTCAAAATATCTTAGCCAACCAATGGGAGTCGCGTATTTTCCTCTACTGCAAACAGCTGTGAAACGATGTATACAAAGATACCATTTCAGAATAGAGTACGTTTTTAAATTGAAAGGGTGATATATGTGCCTTCACGAATAGAATATGTAGTTGTTTGACAAAATTCCTTATCAACTTGTTAATAAAACTGAAAACATTTGCCAGAACTTTAATAAGTGCACGCCAAGTAAGCTCGCGTACGCTTGTTTAATGTTTTTTCTAACTTTTTTCTACGACATCCTTCGCAAAATATACTTGAAAGAAGCAAAAAGAGAAAGAACGAAGCAAACGTCGGACCAGTGAAGCAAACAGTGGATATTTGACGCGAGATAAAGCGAGATTTATTAGCAGTCCTTCTCCGTAACAACGTCAGTGCGCAAACGGAGACGAGTGTCCAATAAAAAGCGACCAAAAATACAAAACAAAAAAGACACACACACACACCAAGCCGGAAAAGTCGTGAAAAATCACTAGAGACGCGAAGAAAATACATTTTAAAAAAGGACTATCGGATCCTGAGCGACGAGAGATTCTCCAGCGAACGTCGAAAAAAAAAGGCAAATGCGAAAGTGGGGAAAAGCTCTCGAGTAAAGGTGTAGTCACGTATGAGAATGGTTGCTCTCACATAGCCCTATTAGTATGGGGATGAATGGTACTGGAAGGGGTGAGGGCACGTACTT
Organism: Arctopsyche grandis; assembly: GCF_051622035.1. Taxonomy (NCBI): domain Eukaryota; kingdom Metazoa; phylum Arthropoda; class Insecta; order Trichoptera; family Hydropsychidae; genus Arctopsyche; species Arctopsyche grandis. The sequence goes on from NC_135357.1 coordinate 29,742,796, forward strand.
TATACGTTAGGCACGGATTTTATGAAGGAATACCCGCGGCATTAGGGCGCCCGTACACTTTTTATATACGTATCGTGTACGGGAGACATTTGTCTGACTTTACCCCTCAACCCCCCCTACCCCCACCTTCCCGCAAGTAGTACATTGTACGAGGCTCGGTGGACTATCTTAAAATTGGCCGTTACGATAATGCCAAGGCGTAGGGGTCGTCAACTATCTGTTCGAGTGCCTGCTTTGAATACGCTTAAAATATTCGGTCGGGTCTATGGATAGATATTATACATATTCGGACACTATAATATGTATGTATTATGGGTTCGGTTTATCTAGTAAGTGTGTACCCTCATATGCTATATATGTACATATGTATATATGTAGTTATCAATTAGTTATTAATTTGATCGTTTGTCTGAAAAATTTTGTTTATTTTAATTAAGCTTAGTTGTTGAGAGTCTTCCGTGCAAAATTGGTTTCACTTTTTCCACGTTTTTCCAAGAATTGAAAAAAAAAATTAAGCTTTACTTATGTATGTACGTACATATGTATGTGTATATATAATATGTGTTAAGAATTTTTTTTGATTATAATCATAGAATAGAAAAAATATTTTCTTATCAAACATAAAAAAATTATTATTTTGAATAAAAACACCAATATTTTTTTTTCTACCGCCATCTATGTTTAAAACTAATAAACAAATGTCAACGGTAAACGTCACCGAGTATCTCGCCGGGCAGATTTCAAAAGCTTCTTTAACGATATTTTATCTCTATCGTATTGGCGGAGGATCCATTTACTTATATTGATGACCAAAATGAGCAATATGGCAAAGTATGAAAACGATCGGATAAGAGGCAAACTTTTTCCTGAATTGTAATCGTAAGTGAAACGTAAAGGAGGTATGTAATAAAAACCACACTTTGAGAATCAAATATGAGCTTATCCCTTCAATGGATAATTTAATAAAATTTTCATCGTACCTATACATATATGTATATGTATATATATGTATATGTACATATTAAGTCACTTGTGTTAGATTGTTTCAGAGGATCGAATTTTTTTTTTGATCCACTTTCATTCTTTCGATCCCTTTGACCAACAGGGGTTAGCTATTATTGCATACATGTATACACCAGGAAATCCTAGTGGGTAAAACCCGATGCGTCTTTCGGGCCAATTATAAACATCGAAAACAATTTAATAGATATATCAAAAAAAATCTATGGATGGGAAATGATCGACTTAGATTCACATATCCAAGGTCTGACCAACAGAACTGGTCCAGGGATTAAACCTGTGACCACTCGGTTGAAATCGTTACACGCTAACCAATGGTCTTTTCTGCTGGTTACTATTTACACAAACAAAAGTTGCACACAACATACAACAGTTTCTATTTAAACGCCTATCATTTTTATTTTAGAATTATTTATATAAATTCTAAATGTATTTATTTATATATTTTTTACTTTAGCTATGTACGTAGTAACAATAAATGAAGTTTTGTGATCATGCGAAAGTTCGAACTCGAGGTTTTGACTGATTTGAACGTTTTCATGATTTAGAAAAAATGTGTGTGTGTGTGTGTGTATTTTGGGGATTTTTTGAATAAAGTTAGTCCAATCAAACTGAAACTTCGTATCAGTTACTGAAATTCTTATCTATATAACGATAATTTTTTTCAAATTTTTAAATTGACTGGAAATGGTACCTCCCCTTATACATATGTAGGTGTCCACTTTTATTTTTAATTCAAGTTTTTGAATTCAACTATCTCCCAAACCGCTTATTGAATCAGACTGAAACTTCTTTACATGTAATTGAAATTATAATTTTTATACCCCAATATTTTATGGATTCAGACTTGTACATAAATTTTTACATATTGTGAATAAATCAAATTCAGATATTTATGACATAGTGGGTAGGATGTTTTTTGCATAAATTTTATAACATAAATCGCTGTATTTCGAGAGACTGAATAAAATAAAATAATAAACACGAAATTAAAAATTAATTTATTAATGAATTGATCCATAGTGATATCTATGGATTTAGACTTGTACATAATTTTTTACATATTGTACATAAATCAAATTCAGATATTTGTGACATAGTGAGTAGGATATGATATTACATACAATGAAATAAATGATAGTAATACAAAACAAAATAAAAAATAACTAATTTTAACGCAAACCTAACTAACTTAACCTTACCTAAACTTAAAAAATCAGTTGACTCATTTATACACCGCATTTAAATTTATTTTGTGCAATTCACATACATATAAAGCTTGAGTAGGACTTTTCGTAGACAAGATAATTTTTTTCAAAATATTTTTTTTTGTCTTCATTCTAAACAACCTTAAATATGAATCCTTATATTTGTATTCTTTGTGTTCTTCAAAAAATGCTTCGAAAAACCATTTAAAAACACATTAGTTGGCAAATGGTTGATCGTGATGGCTCGTTGAATCCCCGATACTTACAAAAGTTTGGCCACCCCTGCCGCGAGCATTAACACCGATCCACACGTGTATAAGATCCCCAGTAAAAATGCAGATATGCGGAAAATCGACACCGTTGAAAAACTAAATCTTCCGTTAAAGACACCCCAGCCGGTTGGCGCGGACGGATTTTATTACACGCACACATACACACCGACCGGTTTGTATAAACCGGTCTGGAACCGATACGGTCTCTCGACCGGTAATTTTTCCCGGGAGACTGGATCGTTCGTTCGACCGGGTCCGCGGACGGCTATCCCGTTCGCTAATATTTACGACCATGTTGTTCTGGATTCTGGATGAATGAGTGGGATCGGATAATTAGTGGCGACTCTATCTCGCATTTTTTTTTTTTTTTTTTTTTTGTCATTTATTTCTTGATTATATTCTCACCGAACGAGATGAAAATTGAAACCTCTTTTGCTCTAATTAATAATACATATTTTTGCGTAGGGGTGGGTGGAGGATCCAAGTAAAAGGCCAACAGTCGTTTCACAGCATTTATTGATGATTAAGGAGATACACGCATTGCCAATGCTCCGTCTAGAATGACCTGAGATCGCTTACGTACCGCCTTATAAAGGGTAGATCTCTCAGGACGCCTAATCTGTTTACCTGTTGTATAGTCACGTATTCGGATATGTATTTCCACGACATTGGGTCTCCCCGTACCGATTCTGAGAAATAACTATAACGGTCATTGTTTAGCCTAAATGCACTTAGAGTCCAGATATAATCCTTGGAAGTAAGTGCATGCACTTAGTTAACCGATAACATCTATACATTTTGAAACTTTTTATAACCAGCGGAATAAACTAGTGGTTAGCATATAATGCTTTGAACAGAGTGGTCACGAGTTTAAATCCCACTGGTTTCTGCTGGCCAGAAATCGGATTTGTGACTCCAGGTCTACCATTTCCTATCAGAGTTTGCCAATTTATCTGATTTTCATTGAAACGGTTCCAACAAATTGGCAACCTTACCTATTTTCTCGCAAAATCTCGAATTTTGGTGAATTGTATAAAATGCTGCAAATTTACAAATTTGACCATTTATGTCTCTGTGGATATTAATTGAGCTCTACTACTAATGGGCCACGCGGCCACATGCTCATTTCACTGCATGCTCATTTCATAATTTTGTCTCGGCTTTTCCCATTTTAAACTTGCCAGAAAGATCCAACTCAATTTTAAGAATTGCCAATCATCAATGTACATCGAATGTCATCTGCGCAACCCCATGAATATCTCGTCTTTCGTACATGCTGAAATTCAAACAGTCAAAATTCAATCGAAATTAGCATGCAGCAGCGTGGTTTGCAACCATCTGTAGCAATCCCCATTATTGGTATGTATTTGTGTACTTTGTATAATACTAATAACACTTGTATCAGATGTACAATGTTTCTGGCCAGGATGGCGCATTGGGATTACCTGTTAGGCCTTCCTAGTATAAATTAAGGATAAAATAAAATAAAATAATTTTGCCGATGTCTGTACATTTGAACAAATTAGTGACGAGCATCGTTCAGAGGGCATTTGACGGTCACCCACTGCATTTGACAGTCACGGTCATAAATGCGTGCCAAACTACGAAACCCTTTTTCCGACTATAAATGCTTAAATTTCTTTCAAAAAATATTTTATATACATATAATAAATTAAAAAAGAAAAATTGGGTATGTAAATATAAAAGAATATACTTATATAATTTTTTACAATTTATTATGATAAATACATATTTATATATAATGAATACATATTTTAGCCAGCAGTTTGGCTTAGTGGTAGCGTATATATTTAGCACCACTGAGGTCAAAGGTTCGAGTCCTCGCCACTGCTGGTTAGATTTGGGGGTTTTGTGACTCCAAATCGATCGTTTCTCTATCAGAGTTTGCCAATTTTATCTGATCATTGCTGAAACGGTTCCTGAAATTTGGCATTAGATCTAATCCTGTTGTCACAAAATCTGCCCGTGTATAATTTGTAATAATTATACACAGTAATCTGAAATCTATAGATATCTCTATAGACATCTCTATAATTTCGTATTTATTATATGTATAAAAATTGTATACAAAAAAAAAATCTAAAAATAATCCATAGATGTCTCTATGATTATTATTACTGATTAATTTTTATATGCTATATATTCTGATTGTATATGTATGTATTACTGTATTTCTGATTTTCTGATTGTTTATGTATTCTGTATTTCGTTAACGTACACCCGTTGCATTGGAGCAAATCTGTAATGGCGAGTGTATATTGATTTGTAACAATAAAATAAAATAAAACATACTATTGAAAAGTCCTGGCAACAGCCAGCAGCATGGCTCGGTGGTTGTGTTTATGTTAAGCACCAGGTTCGATCCCGTGAGCTTACCTTGATTGAAAAAAAAACTTCTGAGGATAACCTTTAATGCTGCTCGTCAGACTTGGTTATTTGTGACTCCAAGTCAATCGTTTCTTATCAGGGTTTGCCAATTTATCTGCTTTTATTGATGAAAAAGGTTCCTCTATCAAATTGGCAAAAATCTTATTCATATTTCAATCCATAGATGTTTTAATTAATTAATTTTTGGTTTTTCAGCATCTCAATATAATGTAATAAAAAATGTTGCAATGTTTGTGATTGGCCAGAAGGGTGTGTTGGAGTTTACTTGTTAGGCATTCTTGGTATATATGTATTTAAAAATAAAATAAAACATTTATTATAAAATGTATATAGTTTTTTCGATCGTTCTGAAATAATTTTATATCGTTAAAGCCTCCGGCGAAGAAATTTCATTAGTGTCGTTTAGAAGAAAACACGTAGGATTTGATCTCGCACATAAACATATATAATATACTATTCCATAAATGAAACCATTAAATAAACATTATATTTTTTGTTTGTATTTTACTATCAAATAAACCAAAATTCCAACCTACATATATTCGTTTCCAAAAATACCAAATCTGTATAAAAGTACGATGCGCACCTGATTTTGTACATATACATATTTTTGGGACTTAATTAAATGATGAAGACGTCTTATTGAGATTGAAAAGTTTTAGTAGCCATGGAAACAATCCTTGAAAGGCTCAATTGTAAGCTTCCGTGTCTTGAAACCGAATAAAATCATCCTTGTTTTTATTTTCGACTTGAAAAATATATGAGCATTAACGAATTGCTATTAGATATGATTCAACGAATTGAAATTAATAATTAAATTACCATTTATTATATGTATGTACATATATGAAACGGTAAATTTTTATCTGATATTGAAATAAAACATAAAAAACAGAATGTATTGTAGTTTATGCTCGGTAGAAGTGTTATTCAACGTGTGTTTATACTAAATTAGTATTATGCCCGATGAAAATCAGCAGGTCTTTTTTATTGAAACATCACCCTCTCCTTTCTATTGACCCATCATTATTCAGAAACGAGCATGTGACATGCGCATCGAAAATCAGAGGCCCAGTGGAAGTTGTCAATTTTTTTCAAAACAGTCATTAGGCTTTGTTTATTCAACCAATTTATTTATTTATTTTTTACATATATACCAGGAAGACCTTACAGGTAAACCCCAATGCGCCTTCCTGGCCAATTACAAACAATGCAGCATTTTTATTACCCAAGTTGGTGAAATACGAGACACTGAAAACTCGCAAATTCACGAGACATCTATGAATTATATTGTACATTAATCATACTCAAATAGTGGTGACATAGTAGGTGAGGGAGGTTTTTAGTCATTTTTTTTTAATCGGGAACCGTTTCAAAAATTAAATCAGAGGAAACTCTGATAGGAAACGATCGACCTGGAGTCACAAATATCAAGGTCTGACCAGCAGCACTACAGATATACTCAGAAAAATTCTTTTCAATCGAGTTCAGATCATGGGATCGAACCCGGCGCCTCTCGGTGTTAGGCAGAAGCTTAACGACCGAGCTATGCTGCTGGCTAATTTCAACTTTTCCGTATATTTTTTTAGCCTTGTGTCTAAGTTAGAGTATCTCGTTTCAAATTCAACGGTCCCCAAAATTATTACTATATATTTATATGCACGTGGTGAACAGGCATGGAAAGAAGCCTTCATTTAATTTGTCTAATATATAATATATATATATATATATATATATATATATATATATATATATATATATATATATATATATATATATATATATATGTACGTTATAAGTGTAGTATTGGAATTAGAATTCGAGCCATGCGAAGTGATCGGTGTGTCTGAAACCGTAATTAATAACTCGTTAAATATTTTGAAGGGCTGACCCTCGGTCGAGGGTGCACCCAAATAGCCGCAGTTGGCCCTTAATGGAATTCTGAAGATTATAGCGATATTCTAGGACAAATTCCGGAAATAGTTGTTATCCGAACACAAAACAATACTATGCGCACCCGAACCCGTCCCGAGTCGAAATGGCGCACAGCCTCCAAATGGCGCACGGCGAGATTACACAATATTTGAATTTTCGGCGAACATAAAAAGTGGGCGCGGATATAAAAGCCCCGAAGTTCGATTTCGTGTAGTAGAGACGCTTCGGTGATGAATAAAAAATCGGATTCACAAATCTATCGAGTCGCAAAACATTCGACGAACGGCGGTGAGCAAGAATGAAGAGGAAGAAAAAAAAAGGGAAAACATTGAATGATATTAAGATACTTTCGATTTTTAATAAAAGAAAAGTTTCCGGGTGCGTCTCGTATTTATGAGGAATTGCAAAGTTTCGGGATGAATTTCGATGGAATAATAATACTGAAGGATTTAAATGTGTTTTAAAAATTCCGCTTTTACTCGAAAAGTTGGTCATAAATCTTTAATTATTAACGCACTTTCTAATTAAAATATCTTATATAGTACTTAAAAATACTTTGGAAATCAATTAGAGAATAATGAAATTTATGACTGAAAAAATAAAGAAAAAAACAGAGAAATAATAGCTTATTGTATAATACATACTACATATACGAACCAGCAGTATATATTAGTGGTCAGCATGTTATGCTTTCAAACCAAGTGGTGAACGGTTCAATATGGTACCCGGTGCTGCTGGCCAGACCTTGAATATGTGACTCCAGGTCTATCAGAGTTTGCCAATTTATCTGATTTTCATTGAAACAGTTCCAGTGAATTGAAAACCTTGACCAATATTTGGCAAATTCAAGCTTTTCTATTCAAAAAATGCTGCGAAATTGCAAATTTATCAATTTTATCCATAGATGTCTCTATGCTGCTCTGTAAAAATTGATAAAAAATAAAATATATACTACGTATATGTACAAATTATATGGGTGTCTTCAGATTAAAATGTAAAAATTATACGTGTATTTAAAACATACATGGATAAATAATTTAAGGCAAATATATTATAGAGAATGAAGCACGCGCCTCAAATAAGGTGGTAACTAACAATTTTTTGTGGATTAACATGCTTTGTGTTACGTCATTATTCTCATATGTATATAAAAATATCTCTTTTGTTTTTATTGGTAAGGCAATGTTGCGTTTGGAATTTTGCGCGCGCCCAGTGGAATAACGTGGTTTCAACTATTGCCAACATATCTTAAGAAGCGCCTGTCGTTTGCTCTGCTAGTACTTGTTTTGTTTTATTTAACAGTAGTGGAAAAACATTGTAGCTGCATTCACTTTATTTCACATGTTAATAGTATTTTTCATATATGTACATATGTATATATAATATATATACATGTACATATATATATATATATATATATATATATATATATATATATATATATATATATATATATATATATATATATATATATATATATATATATATATATAAATTTTTTTTTTTTAATTTTTGATAAACCGTGTGTGTGAAATTATATCTTTTAATTAAAAAAAACTATTAAAATATCGAAACTGAAAAAAGGGTGTTTTTCTTGAATGCTGTAAAATATTCAATTATTCAGGTATCATAAAGTTTAATATATATTAATAAAACTATTGTATATTAATCAACCAGCAATGTAACTCAGTGGTTAGCGTGTAATGCTCTATACTGAGGGTCATGGGTTCAATCCCTGACACGGTGTTGCTGGCCAAACCTAGAATAAATATGACTCCAGGTTGATTAATTTATCTGATTTCATCGTTGAAACATTTCCACTAAATGGACAACCTAATCCCATCTCTAGCATCTCGGATTTGTTGATTATTATAAATATGCTACCCACTTTACTCTGTAAAGTGTATGTAGGTATTTATCGTAAACATTTGCTGCACACCGAAATTATCTATAGATGTCTCTAAAATATTGCATTAAAATACAATTATATTTTTAATATGAATTATTAGTTTTTATGTACAAAAAAATGGTTTTACCTCTGATAAATAAAACAATGCTATAATCAGTTTTTAATATTTAAAAAAAAATTACGACATGAATTATATTATTCACGTGTCAAAAAATGTGTGTTTTCAATCTAATATAATATATTTTATTTATATTGAAATATTCCGTACATAATATGGGATGTGTGGACTATCTCTACGTAAGCCTAGGATTATCAGATATATTGTAGTTGAATTAAACTACGAACTTAGTGTAAGCATTAGCAAAAGATATATCATATACACATCATGTAAATACGACAATTTCAAATAAAGCGTTTATATGATGTAAAGACGAACGAAGAAAAAACATCCAACAGACTCAACGATTATGAAACTCTAGTACATATATGTATGTATATGTACAATGTAGATGTTATATTTACAGACTAGTCGAGCTCCATTGTTTTGCATTGAAATTTATTTGCACGCAAAATATGCATAAATAAACAATAATAAAAGTAAAAAAAAAGACCGGAAAGCACACACAACCGTATAAACATAATCACGAGCATCATTGAGCACGTAAGGTCCCGGAAAAAAGCGGGTGAGGGTAAATAAATAAAACCCGGGGCATATTTTACCCTTTCGCATATTCGCATGGGGATATTTCATTCGATTCGCGTTTTTCGGCGCTCGCGGAAAACTAGAAATAGCCGCGTCCCGGCGCCCGGGAAAAGCGGGAAAAATAGAAAATGTCACGAACACGAGCGGGAACGCGGTGCGTTTGTTTACCGCGCGAGCCACGGGCGATATTCAAATCAAACTTTGCCTTTTTGAACCCACGCGAAAAAAGCGTGTAAGAACGGAAAAGCTGTGGAAAAAGTCGAGGGTGAAAAACGCTCTGTTTCGGCGCAAACTTTTCGACCGGAAGCGGAAGTTTAGGCCTTATTGATGTACTGCCAAATTCACGCGCCAACTGTGTCGAGCGACACAAACGTTCCGGCATCGTAACGCCACTTTAACTACTTCTCGCCTTTTTACATCAACTTGCACACACACACATGGGAAAAAGAAAATTATATTATGCTTTATACAGCGAAGGAATCAATTTTCAATTTTCACGACGTTTCCAAACAAAGTTTTAAAATATAACGCTAAAAAAATCAACAGTTTGTTTTAAACTTCATACATTCTACAGAAGTTAAATTCTTGATATACAATATATGAGTCGTTATGTTTAGAAGTCCAATTTTCAGTTCCAAAAATAATATTTATGTTTGACTTATCACTTATTTTAATTCGATATTAATCTTGGAAAAGCAGATTAAACGTATTACAGGTCATTTGTATTTTTACATACCTGCTTTTAGCGGTTACCTGACGACTCGTTCACAGATTTTCCGTAAACCGATGATGCGCTCCAGGCATTACGTATACGGCCATCTCTCTCTCACCCCGTCTGTTCACCAAGATCTCGTTTACTATGCCATTACGTATGCAGCCATCTCTTTCACAGACCGTCTGTTATCGGTGAACAGACGGTTTGTGAAAGAGATGGGTGCATACGTAATGGCATAGTAAACGAGATATTGGTGAACAGACGGGATGAGAAAGAGATGGCCGTATACGTAATGCCTGGAGCGCATCCTTGGTTTACGGAAAATCTGTGAACGAGTTGTCGTGTCACCGCTTTTAGCTTCACTTACGATTACAATTCAGGAAAAAATTTACCTCTTATCCGATCGTTTTCATACTTTGCCATATTGCTCATTTTGGTCATCAATATAAGTAAGTGTTTCCTCCGCCAACACGATTGAGAAAAAATATCGTTTTAGACGCGTTTGAAACGTTTATCCAGTTTTTAGTTTTAAACATAGATGGCGGTAGTAAAATAAAATTATCGGTATTTTTATTCAAAATAATAATTTTATTTGAAATACATTTTAAAAATATTTAACTAGCTGAACCTGGCATGCGTTGCAATGCTACAATAACGCATGCAATTCCCGTTCCCGTTCCCGTTTCCGTTTTTCCCGTTCCCGAGTTAAGGTCGTGGTAATCCGATTGATCTAGCGTTTAACAGCAGAAAAACTCAGGCAGCGAACACTTTTCAAATTATTCATTGTTTATTTATTTTACCTTAATAACGCAGGTGGAGACGCGAAAACATTTGAAATTATTGCGTTGCAATACCACTCATTCCCGTTTCCGTTCCCGTTTTTGGGTTATTTTTTTTTTACAGAAACCATCACGGACATACACACAATAACTCCTGTAAATTTCATCGCAATCGGTTGAATGGTATAGAAACATATTTATATATATATATATATATATATATATATATATATATATATATATATATATATATATATATATATATATATACAAGTGTCGTCACAGCGTTCCATTTTAGTAAAAAGGCGCAGAAAAATGTGCAACGTCCCGTAACATAATTTTTAATATTTTATTATAATAATTAATACATTAAAAACATAGATAAAATAGTGGACAAATCCTAGTACCATGATTAAACTTTCGGACCTCGTTTAATTGTTTATGTAGATGTAATACGCGTCACAAACTGGTTGCAGATATAAATATGAGTCTGACTAAATCATCAGGACATTTAAATATATTTGTATTTATATCTATAGGTATATATACAAGTTCTATGTGCATGCGAAAAAATCTAATTATGAAAACAAACAAATTCAATACTCACATATGTATGTACATAAATGTTTACATATCAGAGCTATGCTGTTTTTAACTTTTATAATTCCGCTCATCTAAAACGGTTCAACCCAAACAACTGAAAATTCGTACGAAATATGAGTATGCGAAAATGCCTCCGCTAAAACTGGGCTAAATCCACTTTAGTAACGATTTAAGTATAATCATTTTCGACATCGTGTGAGTAAAACTTTGAATACATCCTGATGTAGTCCAGGAATAAAGCAAAAATCCTTTGAACATTTATAAAATTGGAGTGTTTAATTTTCATATTTACGGAAGTTTGTTTTTTGTTTGTTCGGCCGTGTAATGATTTTTCTGAAAATTTTCCGAGTCAAAATTAAAAGTACACTGCCAAATTTCTAAAGGTCAATTTAAATATAAATGTGTATTAGGTAGGATGAACATATTTCCCAACACTCAAAATGGAACGATCCGCAAAATAATTGTCTCCCCAAATAAAAACTATGCAAAAAAAAATGTATTGCCCTTCCAAAAACCTTTTCTCTCAAATTATTGTCAAGAAATTATAATATTATTCAGAATATAAAAGGACAATAGAAACAATAAAAAAAAAAAATAAAAAAAAAATATATATATATATATATATATATATATATATATATATATATATATATATATATATATATATATATATATTACTATGTACATGGTCTTTATGCGCCGCAGGCTGATTTTTTCTGAACGGTTAAAAATAACAAATAAAATGACTACAAAATTTCCAAAAAGATATTCTCGATTGCTTTTTATTGCAAAAATTATTTGCAACTGTAAATTTTTATTTTTTTAATTTCATTTCTTTTTTTAAGTAATATATAATATGTAATTTGTACCTGCACGCTTCATTTGTTTAAAAGAAGAAAATGAAACAAGATAAAAAAATTATATAATGCAATATTGTATTTTACATGTTTTTTTTTAAATAATTATAATGAAAACAATAACACAAAGCGATTGTTTATAAAAAAAATCAGTGGACGAACAAAAAGGGACAAACCAAACAATTTTACGAAAACGACGGGACGAATTCATAGGACGTAAAATATGGGACTGTCCCGGCCGAAACGGGACGTATGGTTACCCTAGTATTAGGTAAATAAAAATATTTTTTCTAATAAAATATACCACATTTTGTGAAATAATATTGTAAATTAATTGACTCCTCATATGTATTATTAGGGTTTGATCAGAATAAGGGTACGGTAATAATAATATAATAAATTAATAGTAAGTAAAGTATATAATAAATTACTTACTATTAATAAATTAATTAGTTCGATATTATATTATATGTAATCATATAATTATATGTAATTAATTAGTTCGAGACACTTAATGAGATATTGATTTGCAATATATTCATAAATTACAATTAAATTAACTTCAAATTCAATGTCTATATGTGATATACATGTGTAGTTGAATGTACGCACGGTATATAATAATACACAATTGATTAATTAATTTAATTGGAAATAATGCAAATTTCACCCCCATAAAAATTTACATCGAAAAAACATCGCAATTATCAAATTGCGATCGCATTTATCCAAGTTAATTAAATGAAACGTACGAATCGGACGGAACGTGCGTTTTTCCGGATATGGAAATTAATTGAGTAATAAATGCGATCGCATCGATGCGGAAGAAAAATTGCGTAATAAAACGCTAATGGATTTTGGCGTGAAATTTATCGACGAATCTACACAAAAATTAATAATACGCACGATCGTAACGATAAGCCGAATTCATACAAATTTAAAAACACATAAATATTTTTATATTTTAACTAAATACCTCTTCTAAAACACCGATTCCCCAATTTTAGCGCACAAATACATTTGCCCGGTGTATCTTGGAAGATTTGTTATGAGAGGACTTCGATCCAGACCAGGCTAAAATGATTTAGTTTATCAAACTTAGTAATTTTATATTTAAAACTGTAGAGTTATTACATATAAATATCCAACTTAGACAATGCCCGGCATTTTTGGGGCAATTATCAGACTTTTTCAGAAGACTCTTCTTTTTCAGAACTTTACATCTACGGTCTAAGTAAAGATACCATGAGATAGTAACGATACCAAATTTAGCGTTTCTAAGTTGAATTTAGCACAATGCCCGGCGCTGCCCCTGTGTTTTTGTATGGGAGCCTTTCGATCCCAGACACGTAACCTTTTCTAAACCCATATACGTATAGTCTATAATACCAGGAAATAGGGTACTAATTCATTGGTCTTGAGTTTCAAAATTGAAAAATTGCATAACGGACAATCGCACTTTAAGATACCATGAGATAGTATAACAAAATTATCGGTTCTAAATTGAAAACTGTAGAATTTCTTAACAAATAAACACACTAGACATGCGTTGCCCGGGCATTTTTTTATATAGTATTTTTGACTCAAAACACGTAGCCCTTTAAGAACATATGTCCCATATATTGTCTATATCTAATACTAGAAAATATTATACCAAATTTGATGGTCTTATGTTTGAAACTATATAACGAACACTCATATTTGCCCGGCATTTCCCAGATATTTATGTAGGCGTCTTTCGATGCAGCATTCCAGCCTTTCCAAAACTCGTCTACGTTCTAAGTAAAAATTCCATGAGAAAGTATACCAAATTTGGCGGTTCTAAATTGAAAAATTGAAAAATGTAGAATTTCTTTACAAATAAACACACTAGACCGGCTTTGCCCAGGCATGTTTTTATGGAATATTTGCGATCCCAAAACCCGTAGATTTTTAAGTAAAATCCGTCTATAGTCTATAATACCAGGAAATATTATACCAAATTTGATTGCCTTATGTTTAAAATTGGGAAACTATATTACGGATGATCACATTTTCCTGGCATTTCCCAGATATTTTTGTGTGGGCGTACTTTGATGCAGCATTCCAAGTCTTTCCAAAACTCGTCTGCGTTCTATTTAAAGATGCCATGAGAGAGTATACCAAATTTGGCGATCTTGAAATGGTAATTGCTTTACAAAAAATCACACCCGGCATTTCCTATGCATTTTTGTATGAAAGTCCTCCTATGCTAGTCTCAAAGCCTTTCCAAAATCTATCTACGATTTAAGCTATGGTACCATGCATAAATCAAAAAAGTAGATTTGCATATGTATATGCATAAATACATAGAATAAATACACAGTATTACATACATATGTATGTATGTAACTACAAACATTATAGTATTTTAAATCGATATAGCCGATATATTTAGCTATCTTTGACAATTTCCGTTCGAATTGAATTGACAAAGAGGAGTCAAGTCGATTCAATGTATTCGATGCAGTTATTAAATTTCGTTCCGAATCCACCCACCCCTCTATGGATTTCCGGCTTTGAAAAGCAGTGGGAAAGGCGGGGAAAATTCATTAAATGATATAAAAGGGTAGTAACAGGAATCCGCTAGTCACGATCTTCTTCAGCGAGAACGGTGCAAATCATCCGGGCAAGGGTTGCGAATTCGTGCAAAAGTGAATAGCGCTACTCCGGGTCTACGAGACTCGACAAGAATACAAATCAACCCCTACGCGCTAATTCCCCACGATATTAATATACATTGTGTTCGAAAAATAAATTCAAATTGTGTTCGAAAAATAAATTCAAATTGTGATCATTTTTATTACATACCTCCTTTACGTTTCACATGGCTTTGGTGTCAGTGGTCATTTTTATCTCTTATCCGATCGTTTTCATACTTTGCCATATTGCTCATTTTGGTCATCGATATACGTAAATGTATCGTCTGCCATTACGTTGGAGATAAAATATCGTATACAATGCGTAACAAATATCCAGAATCTCGGATACGGTGACGTTTATGACGGTACGTAAAGCTACCATAATCTATCTTCAACCTTTTCGCCTTGATATGATATTTCAGATTTTAATTGTTTAAACGCCTATAATTCACTCTATATTTTATAAAATTTGCTCTATAGGTTCTCGTTATCTCTAATATTTAAATATTTATAGTTTTAACTCTCATATGTATATATAAATTTCAAATTTGGCGTCTAGCTTTATTTAATGTAATACACGATATTTATTGATTTTTGGCCAAATATGTCAAATCTGACATTTCACTGTATATCACCTCAGTCGGTTTTATCTGCGAGATAAGTATTCAATAAGAAGTTATGTTTAATCTAATTGTTAATATGATTTACAATAAGCTTACATACATTTAGTTTTTTACAATAAGCTTATTAATAATTCATATATATACATACATGGCGAAGCATTGCGCTTTTGTTGTATTATAAATATTATATATATTTTTTACGGTAAAAGTTTGAGTAGCGTCGAGGCCACGGCATAATTAATTGACTATTGAAAAATGGCGAATTGTTGTTTTCGCGTCTTAATTTCATTAAGGCGATCATCAATCAAATCATTCATCTGTCGCGAGCACCGGTCGTTTTTCGAGAGCGACAATTTCGCGACATTTGAAAAATCGCCAAAGATGGATTCCCAAACATTCAGTCCGAAAGTATTCTTGAAATGTAAATACTGATGTTCAAACAAGTTCATAGTATTATATCACAATTGCTTCTATGTATCTATATATACTCAAATTAATTGAGGCAAAATATATTACCAAATGAGTGCTGTAGAAATATGGTAATTCATAAAAGTGAAAATTCATTTAAAAATACTGTTCCGACTTTTGTAATGACGTGTGGCAAACAGTCTTATTAACTGATTGTCGATTGGCATTATTGACGAGTTGGCATTAGTGTCGGCCCAAGCGGAAATACGCGACGGTCGACAGACAGAGTCACCGAGCAGACGGCGTACGGACAACTTGTGTTCCGTACGCTCCGCTGAACCACCACGTGCAAATTTTACATTTCAATAAACTACATCAAACCATTATCGAAGTCTTTTCCATGATGGTCACTTCGAACCGGACACCAGTAACCTAGGCCACAACACCAAACGGACAAACCAATAGGAAAAAACGTGGTCGAGAAAAAATGGATGTCAATTAAGAAATCGGTATCGTTCCTTTGTTACTATCCATACCTTTCCAATACTAATAACATGTTTGCTTCTATTTCAGCAATATATTAATTGATGTACAGAGGTACATGACCGCGTGATTGACGCAGAAAATATATAAATAAAAACATAACCTACAAAGACGCATGGGACACAGAGGTAATCCAAAATTATCGGAACGATCACATAAACATCGTAAAGGATATTCAAGTAAGTGAATGTATTCAATCTCAGGCAATCTGTTCAAAAGGCAATCATGTGGGTAGGTCAGTTTTTAAAATATGTTTTAAAGTATAACAATTAATTAACGCGATTGTATAAAATAATATCGCGCTACGAAGGAATGTTTCATCGGTCGCATCGAATTTCGTATTAAAAGTGTAAAATCAGATGTAGTGTAAAATTAGCAAAGCACGTGGGGAATTATACTTGTAGCCCCAAAGTGGCTTAAACCAAGTACATACCGGTATATTCATATCGGTAGATCTTTGTTTCTTAATGTGTGTAGAAACACCCTCCCCCCCCCCCCCTTCCACGATAAATGTGGAATTATACTTGTAGCCCCAAAGTGGCTTAAACCAAGTACATACCGGTATATTCATATCGGTAGATCTTTGTTTCTTAATGTGTGTAGAAACACCCTCCCCCCCCCCCCCCTTCCACGATAAATGTGGAATTATACTTGTAGCCCCAAAGTGGCTTAAACCAAGTACATACCGGTATATGCATATCGGTAGATCTTTGTTTCTTAATGTGTGTAGAAACACCCTCCTCCCCCCCCCCCCCTTCCACGATAAATGTGGAATTATACTTGTAGCCCCAAAGTGGCTTAAACCAAGTACATACCGGTATATGCATATCGGTAGATCTTTGTTTCTTAATGTGTGTAGAAACACCCTCCCCCCCCCCCCCTTCCACGATAAATGTGGAATTAGACTTGTAGCCCCAAAGTGGATTAAATCAAGTACATACCGGCATATTCATACATCGGTAGATCTCTTTGTTTCATAATGTGTGATGAAACAGTGGTGATTTAAAATAAATCACAAGACTTGTAGCCCCAAAGTGGTTTAAATCAAGCACCCACCAATTTAGGGTTGTAATTTCTTCCAAAATATGTTGGATAGATTCTGGTGATAATAGTTAAAGTAGAATATTAAGATTCACGGTTAATCATTGAATATTATTACCTTATCTCTACGAATAGTTCAATTGACAGCTATAGTAGAGAACAACTGTATTTATGAGACGAAATAGTGCAACTTTCTGAAACAAATGTCAAGTGCTGAAAACGAGGAAATAGAAGCTTCGACTTCCAAGTCGCATAAAGGTCGAAATCCAACTAGGGACGTAGAACCTATTAGAGACAGGTCAAGCTCTAGAATACATCAGACTCGAAGTCAGACTCAATCGATAGAAATATTAGCGAAGGAAAATAAAGTAGAAGTTATAATGACGTCAATAGAATTAAGGTATTCAGGCGCGGTACAAAGACTAAAAGGAAAAATAGATAAATCCTCCGAATTAGATGAAGGACAGTATCAAACCATTAAAGAAGCATACGATTATGTCCGAAAACTCCATTACGAGTATTTAGATAACCTTACAGACATATCGAAAGCGGCCAAAATAGACGAAGAGTACGATGCAATTACAATAACAGTTAAAAATCTTAAAGCAGCATTAGATTGCCAATCCTTTCAAGATAGTAAACTAAAGGTAGAGCAAGCAACAATTAAATTTGCTAGAGATAAGTTACCGACGTTAACCATTCCCACATTTCAGGGAGATCCATCTGAATGGCAATCGTTTCAACAAGCTTTTAAGAATATAATAGGAAACAAAACGGAATATTCGAATGTCACGAAATTGCAATATTTGCATCAATCCTTAATCGGTCCCGCTTTGGCAGCGGTATCAGGTTTAGATATTAGCTCAGACAATTACGAAATAGCTTGGAGTATTTTAGACAAGCAATATAATTTACCAAGACTTAATCTCAAAACTAGGATTAATTCACTTTGTGACTTAAAATTAATCACAAGAGAATCACATATCGAATTGAGAAATCTATTGAATCAGGTAACAGTGTGTATTAAAAACATTGAATCGTTGGGTTACGCGAGAGAAATTTTAGATCCATGGGTAACATGTTTAGTTCTAAGGAAATTACCTTTTAATATAGTAAGAGACTGGGAAATATCGCTGGTTAGCAGAGAAATGCCACCATATGAAAGTTTAGAGACATTCTTGCAGAATAGATGTAATGTATTACAATCTACTGCATCTGTAACTACGGTGAAGGAATTCCCTCATAGTCGTCAAAGAATCATGAGAACTCATGTCGCGAACAAAAACCCATCAAGTAAGGTAAACGCATGCGCATTCTGTCGAAATAATCATTTCATAGGCAAATGTGATAAATTCAAAGCAAAATCCAGTATGGAAAGAAATGAATTCGTTAAATCTAATAACATGTGTTTTAAATGTTTAAATTCATCGCATAAGATAACAAATTGCAAGTCTAACTATAATTGCTTAAGGTGCAAACAAAACCATCATACTTTGTTGCATCAGGACGATACATTTAGTTCCAATAATACGGGAAGGAAGTCAATTAATGCTCATTCTACTTATTTCTCTCAAAGGGAGATAATTTTACCCACGGTACAAGTAGACATTATAACGTCCAATGGAACGGTCGTTAAGGGTCGCACATTATTAGATTCCGGCTCACAAGTCAACTATGTTACCACATCT
Organism: Arctopsyche grandis; assembly: GCF_051622035.1. Lineage (NCBI taxonomy): Eukaryota > Metazoa > Arthropoda > Insecta > Trichoptera > Hydropsychidae > Arctopsyche > Arctopsyche grandis. The sequence continues at coordinate 29,762,169 of NC_135357.1, forward strand.
TTCGCTAAGAAGAATAACTTCAAGTTAGAGAAAATCTCTCAAAAAATTGTAGGTATCGCTAATCAAGAAAGTAGCATTCGTCACATCACCAAGGTGACCATAAGGTCTTCAACCACTAATTACTCAACCAAAGTGTTGTGTTTGGTATTACCAGAAATTACTGGCGAAATTCCAACTGTGAAACTGGATCAACAGTTAATTTCAATACCAGCGGGAATCAAGTTATCAGATCCCCTTTGGAATAAACCGACGCCAATCGATTTATTGCTCGGCGCCGAGATTTGCGTTCATGCTATGAAAGCAGGAACCATCCAGTTAGGAAAAGGTATGCCTATCTTAAAGGATACCGAATTCGGATGGACAATAGTTGGTCCATATCCCGAAGTAAATAATGCTCCAGGGAAGAGCCACATAGGCTTAAGTCAATTAGACAGTCACATTCCAAACTTTTGGATGATAGACCAGGTTCCTATGGTAAAACATCAATCTCTTGAGGAGAAAAGATGTGAGGAACATTTCCAAGCACACACATCACGAGATAAAAACGGTAGATTTTGTGTAGCTTTACCATATAAAAATTCCCCGGTAGTATTAGGAAGTTCATTGCACATTGCGGAGAAAAGACACAAAACTTTGGAAAGACGTTTTTTAGCCAATAATAATTTAAAAATGGAATACAATAAAGTTTTAGAAGAGTACATAAATTTAGGACATATGTCAGAGTGTGAACCTCCGGAGGCACATGAGGTTCATTGTTATTTACCTCATCACGTCGTGGTTAAGGAGTCTAGCCTTACCACTAAATATCGTGTAGTTTTTGATGCGTCCGCAAAGACAACGTCCAATATCTCACTAAATAATATTTTGATGGTGGGACCTAGTGTCCAATCAGATTTGTTAAGTTTACTACTCAACTTTCGACTCCATAAATACGTGATTACTGCGGATATTAAGCAGATGTACCGACAGATTCAAATAGCAGAGAAAAACAAAAATGTACAATTAAATCATAATTCGTTATGGTGGGACGGCCCTAGTTGGTTGAAATTAGACGAATCACGATGGCCTCGAAGACCTCCTGAGATCACAATAGATCTTCCAGAGAGAAGGGTAGTCACTAACGCTACCCTTGTGAGGGAAAATAATTGGATAGATAAATATTCTCATCTTCCAAGACTCCTTCGAGTTTTATCATATGTTCGTCGGCCACTAAGGAATAAACAATTAAACGTTAAAGAAAATAACGAACCGTCCGCTTTAGAATTAAATGATGCTTTAAATAATTTGATTAGGTTATCGCAAATGGAATCATTTCCATTGGAATATCGTTTGCTGAGCAAGGGACATCCAATTCCCAGTAGCAGTAAATTAGCTAAATTGTCCCCTCTATTCCACGAGAATTTAATTTGTGTTGGAAGTAGACTTCCTCTGGGAACAACTCTATCAACGTCACCCATTATCTTGTCAAATAAGCATAAACTTACACACATGATTGTCCGAGACGCGCACTTGAAATATATTCACTTGGGTACTCAAGCCTTACTGTCGTTATTGCGGCAGACCTATTGGCCATTGGCCGGACATAATACTGTCAAAGGAGTGGTGCGTTCATGTGTCATTTGTTTCAGAAATAAACCACTGTCACACAATAGATTAATGGGATTACTCCCGCTTGAACGTACCACTGCGAATTTTCCTTTCAGTCATGTGGGGATAGACTTCGCAGGACCTTTTCCTGTGAAGAGTGGTTGCAATAAGAATTCTAAGATAATTAAGGGTTACGTTTGTGTCTTTGTGTGTTTTTCCAGTAAGGCAGTTCACTTGGAACTTGTCGGAGACTTAACGAGTTCAAATTTCTTAAATTGTTTAAGAAGATTCGTAGCCAGACGTGGCAGGCCCAATACGATATATTCCGACAATGCTACTAATTTTGTCGGTGCAAGTCGTGAACTCGTTAATTTAGTAAAATTAATTTACGAACGTCCTCATGAGGAGAAGCTACTACGGTATGTAGCCTCCGAAGGGATTCGTTGGAAGTTTAACCCGCCAAGGGCGCCTCACATGGGAGGGCTGTGGGAAGCAGCGGTTAAATCCATGAAGATTCATTTAAACAAGGTGTTAAAGGCCACCACCTTAAATTTCGAATCATTTTGTACGGTATTGACTCAAATAGAAGCTTGCATGAATTCCCGTCCTCTTAGTCCCTTGTCTTCGGATCCACTAGACCTTTTACCCCTCACACCTGGACATTTCTTAATTGGCAGATCCTTACTCGCTCTTCCAATGGAGTTACGACACAAATGGAAGAAGGACTCGAGCAACAATCTGAGTGTGGGTCAAATGGTCCTGTTAAAGGAGGAACACATGCTGCCAACCCGATGGGTCTTGGGTCGAGTCACTAAATCGTATCCCGGACCAGATGGCAGAGTTCGAGTCGTCGACGTCTTTACTGCCAGCGGAGAGTTTCGTCGGTCCAGTCATCTAGTGGCGCCATTGCCGATTCTACCACAAGGACCACTTGACAGGAAGGAAGATCAGCAAGAGGGAGGAGAAACAGCAGCTTCAATTCCGTCAACTTCGGTAGCTTAGTTTAACCCGAAGACACTACCCCCAACTCATATTACTTATTAGATGTAATCATGAGTTTAAATCATTCAATGTTAATAGTAGTACTCCGTAATTCACTTTAATTGTGTTGTGTGTATAATTTAAGCTATTTTCATTTTAACATTCGGCAGTATATATCTCCGAATTTAATCTAATCATCTTGTCTTTATAATATAAGACTTGTCTCATGTCATCACTCGGAAGGATTATATCCGAGTTTAAAATAAATTGTTCAAATTTGACAGTTAAAATTAGATTCATGATTTGTTAATGTTAGTCTCCAAGCCACACTTAATGGAGCATCTTAAATTATTTCATGTCTACTTAATTATAACCTGCCGGGAGTCATCCGCAGGTCTTATGTTTCTTGTTATGAAAACATAAGTTAACTCTTACTGTTTATAGTATTTATGTGAATCATAGAATAAGTAAATATTATAATACTGAACATTTCGATGTTTAACGTAGAGACATCTATAATCATAGTTCGCCTTCATTTCCTGCTTGTAGGAATGAATGAATGACTTTCCAATTTACTTTTAATTTAGCAATGTTTGTGCTACTTGTTGATGAAATCAAGTTAACTTAGGAGCATTACACTCACTAATCAAGTTTAGTTGATCGGTAATAGCTGATCTGTCTTGACAACTGTAACAGTGTCAACGTTATATTGTCTAAGTTAACATCAAGATGAGGAATTTCTAAGTTTTAAACCATATACAGTCCACTCTCTCTTCTTTAAAGTAAACTTATCTTGTAATGCTTATTCACAGCTTCAAAGGAGATTTCAAAAATTTTAATGTAAATGGAAACAACATTCACCAGAGGTATACCTATAAGTTGAAATATTACTGAACCAATAAATTGATTTTATCCTCACACTGGATGAGGCAAAGGTTTCATTATTCACCCTCTATTTAATTATTTTAAGAGCTATGATTTATTGTAAACGACTCGTCAGTAATGCTGTAACTTTGTAGAATAACTGTATTGTTCAACAGTTTTCCTATGTGGGACTATGTTCCGACTTTTGTAATGACGTGTGGCAAACAGTCTTATTAACTGATTGTCGATTGGCATTATTGACGAGTTGGCATTAGTGTCGGCCCAAGCGGAAATACGCGACGGTCGACAGACAGAGTCACCGAGTAGACGGCGTACGGACAGCTTGTGTTCCGTACGCTCCGCTGGCCCACCACGTGCAAATTTTACATTTCAATAAACTACATCAAACCATTATCGAAGTCTTTTCCAAATACTTTTTTCATAATTAAATATTACAATAATAATGATATTTAACAAAGTGTAACTAATATAAACCTCGTAAAAACAAAACCGTTATGTCAACAAGACCTTTTGATCATTTTTTTTTACCATAATATGCTAAGAAAATATTCTCAAAATTAAATTAAATAAATGATCACTTGCATTTGTAACTAAGGTTTCTGCCCCGGACGACCAAGGACAGAAATTCCCGGGAATTCACGGAATTTTCGATGTTCTATGTCCCGGGAATTCTTATCTCGAATCCCAGGAAAATATTTTGATCAAAACGTTCTTTAAATATTAGAGTAAAGACGAATGTACGTATATCCTACGATGAAACTAATATATTATGAAACGATTGGACACTTCTTGTATAGACGATACTACCATGGAACTCTTTTAGATTCTGATAATGATGAGATGATTGTGCGTTTGACGATGAATGAAAAACTAAGGATGAATTATCTATCAGTCAAGTCAAATCTACAAATTAACGTAAATAAAAATAGCCACGACTTATGAAAACCGACCGACATTGAAAGAGCTTTTTCCAATTCTGAAAATATTTGTGCCAAATCTAGAAGAAGGTCTTTTAGATTCTCATTAAAATATTTAAGTTCTCTTAAGAAGATATTTCAAATAAATTTAATTTTATAATTAAGTTATTTCTAGTTGATAGATTTATTTTTATTATTTATATTGATAAAAAATCAATTAAATTAAAATAAAACTAGAACAGGCTTGTAAAAAATACACAAAGACACATACTAACAGACACACAGTGATCAGTGATCGATTCCATTCAGTCAAAAACTCGAGTTCGAGTTTTCGCATGATCACAAAACTTAAGTAAACTAATGTAAAAATAAATTACATCACATTTCCCGGGAATTTAAAAAGTATGGGAAATCAGAAATCCTAGTTGCAACCAGGGCCAATTAATCAATACTCAATTTCATCCCTGTTCCCCCCCCCCTCCATCTCGTCGGCCCTGGTTGTAACAAGGTGCTATATGTGCTACATTTGATACAAATCGTAATAAATACACCAAACTTTAGATCTCGAATTTCATATAAATTATACAAAATTCTGGGTTTGGTGCATCCGCTCTAAAATCGCCAGACAAACGAACGACAGATTAACAGAACGGCTGCTTTAAGCGTAATTCTCGTTTTCTCGAATGATAGATTGCAAATCAGATGACGGGTAACCTTTCGATGTGCACAGATGCAATTATTAAGGGGGTATCCTAGTCTAGAAATTTGAAAATATCGATTTTTTTTGTTTCATATTTTCAAATTTTAAACCTTTAAAAATATGTCCTTAAGAGGATTTTTCAAAATTCAAATTATTTTCGGAGATATAGCTGTTTTAGTGACGTAGCATCCAACCGGCGCGTAACGTTACCCGAAACTTTAAACGCGTTTTTCTCGAAACTACTTTTTCCAACGAGTTTGACATGATATCTCAAGTTCTAATGGACCAATTAACTTAAAATTTGGTGTGGTTCTTTTTTATATATCCCTCTATGGTCGGTACCAGAATTATGTAAAAGTATTGTTTTTTAATATTTTTAAAAAATTCAAAACTTGGAAAAAAATGCCAAAAACTGACTTTTTTTTCAAACAGTTGCCATTTCGCGAAAAAAATTTTTTACTTTTTTCCGAGGTACGGACCATAGCGACACTCTTATTAATTAAGAATCTTTTCTTTTTTTTGGATGACTAGAAGGGTTGGAATTGTGTCAAGATGGAGGCACCCTTTTTTTTTACCTCCCCCACTTTACCAGCCTGTAATTTTTTCAATTTTTAATGTTTTCTTTTTCATTTTTGTTATGTATTATTGAAATATTAATAAACATATAATAAAAAAATGCATACCAAAAATATTGCTAGTTTTTGTTTTATTGAATTTTAAAAAACGCCCAAAATTTGTCCCTCTAGACTAGAATACCCCCTTAAAATGGTAATTATTAAAATTGAGTTGGATCTTTCTGGCGAGTTTAATAAGGTAAGATTCGGAACTTATCGAATCTTGCCTTATTAAACTCACCTGAAAGATCCAACTCAATTTTAATAATTACCATTTTAATAATTGCATATGTGCACATCGAAAGGTTACCCGTCATCTGATTTGCAATCTATCATTCGAGAAGACAAGAATTGCATTTAAAGCAGCCGTCCGTTAATCTGTCGTTCAATTTGTCTGGCGATTTTAGAGCGGATGCACTGCATCCCAAAATTCTATAAAATACACACACATATGAAAATTTAAATTCATAAAAACAATGGAAACTTCTATAATATTCTATTCAGTAGATATTATATCTCAACTATTCATACATATGTATTATGTATATCTCAAGTCTCAACTAACTAACAATGTTTTGAATTTTAAATATATATAATATATACTATTTGATTTCAAAAAATATGCTTACTTATATATTAATAAAATAAAATTACCGATGTATTCCCAATATCCAATAATACTATCGCCTCACTCAGTGTACTCAATGCACCGCTTGCGAAAGCGCACCTTACATACGAAATCCATAATATTATAGTACATGTTGATATTATCTATAGGTATATACCTACACTTTTAATAAAATCCAACGTCTTAATACCTAGAAAACGGTCCAGCATTCGGATCACGTACATCTCAGTGCACTGCTTGCCCCGAAGCTCTTCCATTTATTTCACACGCCCCAATGAGCAACCTCACTCTGTACCATTGGCCGATACCCAATGAAAACTAAGTAGACACAGACACACGCCTTAAGAAAAGAATCCTGCTAAGATATGATCACGTAAAGTCTCAAAACGAACCAACTTACAACATAGCGAAACATTCTCCATAATATTATTATTATTATAAATATTACTTGTTGTTTACCGTTCTGTTTTCCTCTTTTATTATCTAAATACTTACATACATACATAGAGATTTCACCGTCTTCCCTATCATAATCTGGAAGACAAATATTATTTTTATATGTATATATTAAGTAAATAAACTACTTGTACATATTATAAAACATGATATACTAGTCGAAGTTTATTGAAAATGTACAATTTCTTTGTTTGATTTGAAATTAACATACTCATTATACCTAAATACAAATACTGACATTTGTAAAAGCGATATTACCTCCTTCGTTGAAAGATTCAATTAAGCTGACTGAGATAAGTTCGATGAATGATTCAGCTGGTGATTGTCCAAATAGAAAAAGGCCAGTTAGGTGACCCAGAAGAGCTTGAAAGAGGAAATTGTCAAAAATTTTGTGAGAAAAGGTTGAAAATTTCATCAGTTGATGTTCCGGAGACAATGAAGAATAGCCGCTTCTGAATTAAATGGATGAAGGCGTTGGGGAAAGCCAATCTGAGAATAATAAAAGGACGGGAAAGTGAAGAGGGGAATAAAATAAATAAATAAATAATTGTGAAAGTAATTTAGAAAGAATCAAGATAAATGCACGTTTACGCGGCTGGGAATACAATATCAAATTAATGCAGTCATTCGCTCGATCCATTTCCCGATTGGTTAACTTAATTTTGAATAAATGATTGTGTCGAAATGTGTATATATTTAGTACGTAGGGAAAAATAATAATGTTGTACTTTTGAGTGGAACACGTCGGGAAGACGTTAATGAACTCGAAACGAGAATAATTAAGAGGAATTTACGACATTTCTTCAATTTGCGGTCGACACGCGAACACGCAATCCAATTCGTTACAACTTGAGCATGTTTATACAAGAGAAAACTTGTATTATGACAGGTGAGTGTTCTATGTTGGGTATGATTGAAAGCTTCCCACAAGAGTTTCATTTCAATACCGTAAGATTTTTATTTCATTTAAAAATACATGGAATCATTTAGCACAAACATAATGGTATTATTTTCTGTAAGCTAATTTACATATATAATAATACTTATATCGATACCAAGTACGATGAGATCTCAGCTAAATAATGATAAGTTCAAGTATTGCAAGTCAAAGTCTTGCATTCTCAAGTTTATATAAAGCGAAAATGTGCAACTAGTACAATAAAGATAGCCGATAAAAAAATATGAATAACTTTTAACATGATCATACTTAAATTTATCCGACTGAATAAGAATGGATATATTTTATGATCGGTATGTACATACACATACATATGTACATATTGTTATGTATCCCGTGCCGATAAAGCTAATTTAAAATAAATACATACATCGTACATAGGGAATATAAAAAGTTTAAGACGATAAGATAATCTGATCGATATAAGATAAATACACAAACCGTGCCCGAGATTCTTTGCATAGTTTGTCGATCTAATATTCAAGTATTCTTCGAATTTATTAGTGATGAATAAAATAGTTTGTTTTAAAATATAATATAAGGATTCAATGTTAAAGAATCTCTTTTATTGAAAACTTTAAAGTTGTATATAAAAAGAAATATTGATTGGGATGTTGATTGAATTGTCATCATCGTATTCAACGTTTTTTAAAATGCAAACAACCCCTAAAGAGTGACAATATTTATGTTACCGTGAAATTATTATAGTCAGTGAAATTAAAATGTTGATATTGAAATCATAATTTCCCTAATTTAGGTAGTAAGTATGGATTTAACATTAGAAAAAAATCATTTCTGAATGTCTGAGAAGAAAATGATACGTAAATAAAAGCATTAAAATGTTATACTTTTCTACTTTTTAGTAACGTTATACTTTTTAGGTCTTCTTAAAAGCGATACACAGCATCTTTCTTTGGGATATTTTTGGTGGTAAAATCATCTAAAATATATCAAATTTTGTTGTTTTATTATCAAAAAGGAATTTTGGTTACTTCATTTTTTCAATTAGTTTTATTTAATAGTGACTCAGGTGTTGAACAAGACACCAATGATCATACGGCTCACCTTTATTTTGTTCAATGCGAGTTATTTGATGGCAAAAGTACATATAAAGACATCATACGGGTCATCAGAATCTAAAACCTGACTTAAATCTACATGCGAGATATCAATTAATCATTGGATTCTAAAGCAATCTATAAAATAAACTTATTTTTACAAATCTACTTTACGTTTCAAAATTTGCCTCTTATCCGATCATTTTCATACTTTGCTATATTACTCATTTTGGTCATCAATATAAGTAAATGGATCCTCCGCCATTACCATGGTGCAAAAATACTGTGTAAGACGCGTTTGAAATTTGAATTTCTGAAAAGTGCCTAACGTCTATCCAGTTTTTAGTTTTAAACATAGATGGCGGTAGTAAAATAATATTATTGGTATTTTAATTCAAAATAATAATTTTATATACAAACTATAGAAGAGGTATGTTTTTAAAAAAACTTTATTTTTTTATTTGTTGTACTATACTATCACTGAACTGTCAAAAATTATAATTTCACCAATCCGTGAATTTTCTGTACTGGAAATACGACTATTAAATACGTAATTGGATATAATCTTACTTTAACGCCAATGTATGTAAATATAATCACAATGCTTTTGGATCATACCCCGTAGTTAATTTCTACGAACTGAAATACTATTCTAAAGTGCGCCACGTTTCTTATCATTTTTTTTTTAGAAACGTGCCTTTCTTTCAGTGGTAGCTTGAATTTGTGAGTTTGGCAGACAAAAGGGCCTCCTTCCTCCCTACCACCCCTTGCCTAAATTAAGATAAGACAAACGATACCGTCGCGTCGTCGGTGGAAACAAATATTCACGCGCCGCGTAGCGTTTCGCAAGTTCGGCCATTAACCGGACAGGGGTACGAAACCAGCCGATAATTTTCGTTTGGACGATTTAACCCGACTCGATTCTTCATTTTTACTTCGCCCAACGTTTCTCCAACTGTTCCTCCAGGTTGAGCGATGACAGAATTCCACGTATCAGCCATTCGGGAGCTTTGAGTTAGCATACACGTGAAACCGAGAAAATGTCCATTTGTAATATTTCCACACTGTTGGATTACAGGAACGAATTTCTCATGTAAATTTCAAATGTAAAGACCTTACCAAGTCTTAACATCCTATCTTTATATTAACAGAGAGACGTACCAATTTGTGTAAGGGCAAATATACTGGCTAGACTAGTTTTTCTACTCCAGTGTAGAGGTTAAGAGACAATTATTTATGTCCTTTTGTACTAACCTCTATACTGGTGAATTATGGACCAGATACAAGCGGAAGACGAAGAGGAAGATAAAAGTACAATACAATAACTGCTACCGTGCTCTCTTCAGGCTACTTAGGAGCTGCATTGCGTCGCAAATTTTTGTGGAAGGGCATGTCCCTCACTTTGAAGCCATTCTTAGGATGACAGCGGCCTCTCTACGTCTTCGTATATTTTTATCGCCTAATTGTCTTCTTGCTGCTGCATCTTCTCATTTGCAGTCTTCATTGTATGTTCGATGGATGGAAGTACTCCACCGACCGCCTTAAATAGACATTAAATTATTATTATTTATTATTATTAATATTATTTATTATTATTATTTATTATTATTATTATTATTATTAGTTATATTTATATATATATATATATATATATATATATATATATATATATATATATATATATATATATATATATATATATATATATATTTATGTATTTAATTTGTTGTTTACTATTTTTACAAACCTCCTTTACGTTTCACACGGTCTTCGTTTATTCAATACGCTTTTTACATACCTCCTTTGCATTTCACATGACTTTCGTGTTAGTGGTCATTTTTTTATATCTCTTATCTCTTATCCGATCGTTTTCATACTTTGCCATATTGCTCATTTTGGTCATCAATATACGTAATGTATCATCTGCCATTACGTTGGAGATAAAATATCGTATAAAACGCGTTTTAAAAACGGGGCACGTAAACCTTCTTGACGTTTAACAAGCGTTCGTCCCGTGTCTTCCAACCTTTTCGCCATGAAATGGCCACATCTGATTTTAATAGTTTAAACGCCTATAATCCACTCTATATTTTATAAAATTTGCTCTATAGGTTCTCGTTATCTCTAATATATAAATATTTATAGTTTTAACTCTCATATGTATATATAAATTTCAAATTTGTAGGGTAATACACGATATATATATATTGATTTTTGGCCAAATATGTCAGATCTGAC